>NC_091752.1:65728868-65956368 GCF_043380555.1 Nothobranchius furzeri | reverse complement strand
AGAGAAGAAGGTTGCCAGTAGGGGTTGTACAAACTAGTCGACTAGTCGACTTCACGGCTCTGTAGTGACTTTTTATGCCTGTCATCAACTAGTCGCTGTCACGTGATAATGACTGACAAGATGCAGTCCTCGGAAAAGACAGCAGGTGATGAGCCCCTGCGCGTCTGGATCGAGGCGGAGGCGACGCGCTGTGCGGTACTGACACCGGCGGTAAAACGGACATTTAACCAAACTGTGACCTTTTCCCTCTTGCAATTTAACCTTCCCCTCACGCCCATCCTAATCTTAACCAGTTTGCTCATGCAAAGCTCTGATCGTTGACGTGCGCTCCAGATATTGCGTCCTGAGCACCGCCAAATCAGGTGTCACCACCTCAAAAACAAATTAAACACGCGATCATTCATGTCGGCTCATTTCCTTTCATGTTTTCTGTCTGTTATTTGTGCCTGATGCATTTCGCTGCTGCGGAGCGAGGCTCTTCACCAGTTGTCCTCCGGTGACGCACCCCCAAGATTCCACTATCTCCACTCCGCTCCGGCATGAACTCCGCAGCAAAAACAGTCCCGTTGTAGTCGGCCGGCGAGCAGCGGCACTCCGCTGTTTTTGTGGTCGGTAGATTTTTTAGAACTGCAGTTCAAAGGTAACTCATAAGGTGAATATATATGAACGCAGGTAGCAGTTTCTCTTTAGGATTGAGAGGAGATGCAGGAAGATAATAAACAGGCAGGACAGAAAAATAGTCAAATAAAAACAAGTTCGTTTTTGTACCTGGTGGTTGCAACAAACAGACACCACTGAAGGTAATCAGAAGTGAGGAACGGAAAATGAAATAATTATTTTAATGTTTAGAGCAGCAGGAAAGGCTGCAGGCGCATCAGTGAGTTTGCGGCTGCTGCGCAGGGGGAGGGGGGAGAGGGCTGAAGTAGGATGCAGAAACTACCGTTATTAAAAGAGATGTGTTAACTTAGAAAATGTGGGCGCAATTTTAATTGTCAAAAACTCCAGCGAACCTACCGACCCCCCCCGACCCCCCCCCCCGCTTCCGGCGTATGACGTCATCAACGACTAGTCGAAGTCGACTCGACTTTCATTACTTGACTGTCGACTTTTAAAAAAATAAAGTCGTGCAGGCCCTAGTTGCCAGACGGCTTTAAACAGGATGTAAAACGTGAAAACTGGGTAAGTAGTTACAGCTGCGTACATTTTTTACTTTCACAAAGTAAAAGTTTATTCTTTAAATCAAGGGCATCAACTTTCTCAAAGAGAAAACATGATTATTTTAGATAAAATGATAAAAGATGAATAAAGATGATTCCTTTCGTCACTGAGCCGAGGAGAAAAGTAATAATCAAAGGTTCAGGTAATCCAACTCTGATCATTTCCACATTTGCCACAGTAGAAAATAAATATTGTTAATTATCAAATTAAATTACACATTCAGTGAAAGCATCCCCCGACATTCAGCCTCACCTTGTAGAAGCGGGCCACGTCTGGCACACCTCCAAACTCTCCTGTCAGCTGGTTCTTCACCTTGTTGACGGCGTTGTTCTCCACGTTAACGGCGCCGATCAGCAGGTTGTTGGAGATGTTGTCCAGGTGACCACGGAACTTCAGCCAGGGCCCAGCAGCGCTGATGTGGTCGGTGGTGCATTTCCCCTTCACCTGGAGGGGAGGGGGGGTCACGTTTACGGATTTCTAAACAATCATACAGAATTCCTGAAAGGGGGGAGACTCTGGATTACTTTTACAGATCCTACTTGAACATTTCTGAGTCATCGTTTCAAGAACCAGTGCAAGGTTTGTCCCATTTGGGCTACTGTAGATTCATGGTTGGGGAAATCAAAGTCAGACGCTCTCAAATTAAACCACATCAGCCTTTCTGTGCATCTAATCCATCATCAGAACTACTCGCTGCTCAGATAAATCATGACAGTTTTAATCCAATCAAATCTGGGACCACTTTCCCTAAATAGCCTCAAACCCCACATAGCCACAACATTAAACCTGGGTTCAAGTGAAAACCTCAGCAACTGGGTGACTAGCTTCCCTCCGTGCACACTCTAATAAACCACAGCAGGCCCTTCTGCAGGTGGAGCCCCTCCTCTGCTCCTGAACATTATTAAATCATAGTTAACAAGGTTAATGCTAACAGTTTATTATCTCACACAGGAGCACAGATGTCAACCCTGACCCTAACCCTTAAGCACATCGTAATCTGGACTGAAAAAAGCATCCACATGCTCACCTTGATGAGGATCCTCATGTCCACCAGATCTTTTCCATCCCACTTGTCGAAGGGCTCCAGCAGCTGCAGACGGGTGCTGGAGGGGTTTACATCCACCTGCGGGGCACCGAAAACAGGGTCGGATACAAGCAGGGTTTCCCCCGGCGCTTTATAAGCCTGGCGGCCCGCCAGGCTTTGCTTGGCCACCCGCCAGGTTAAGCATCATGCCCCTCCCCCCTCCCCAACCCTACCGTGTCCGCTGACAAGAGCCCTCCATCAGCTGATCCTAGTGAGAAACAGCAGCGGAAAGTGTGCTACCGCCCCACCCCCTACCCCGCTCTCACGGAGGAGCGCTGCGGGATGAAGCGCTTACTTTGACTGAGCTGCCCTCTGCGGGGGGGTGCTGGTAGGTGTCCTGCCCTGGGTCAAAGTCCCTCGAGGGAAGCTCGTCACCGGTGGGGGGGTTCAGCTTAAACTTCTCCCCATTGGGGGCAGTCAGGTAGTCGGTTTCCGGGTTAAAGTTGAGAGTCCCAGCGAGAGCCAGAGCAGTGACGATCTACGGAAACAGATCCATAGCAACAGTTTGAGCTCTCTGTGTTCGACTCGCATGCAAAAATCGTCTTATATGGTAAGCCATCGGTCCGTGTGGCTCAGATCACGTCTTACCTCAGGAGAGGTGACGAAAGCGTGAGTGGCTGGATTAGCATCGTTCCTGGCTGTGAAGTTCCTGTTGAAAGATGTGACGATCGTGTTCTTCTCTCCTTTCTTCACATCCCTCCTGAAAACATGAAAAAAAAAAACATGAGAAGTGTTGGATAAATTCTCTGTTAAACGACAACTACAGAATACACTGCAAAAAAATAACGACCTGCAGCAGCTATAATGTCCATTTTATATCTAATCAGTCATCAATATCAACAAATTCTACCCTTTAATTATTATTATTATTATATTAATAATATTAATAATAATAATAAAGGGGATATATATTTCTGAAGTTATAATAGTTCTATGGTCGATAAAAAACATGTTTGTAAATTTTCTTTGCACCAACTAAACTGCTCACATGAAGCAGTTTTATTCTTGACATTTTCAATACCTTCCAAAATGAGCCTTTCAGGACTCTGTCACTTTAAAGAGCAAGTCACCCCCTACCAGAGTCTTACTCCACTCCCACTTCCTGTTTGAAAAATGCAACAAAGGCTGTTGGCTGGCAGACCGAGAGGGCGGAGCCGCTAACAAATACACACATACACACACAGGTTCACGACGACATTGTGGCATCATAGGGTACCTCTTAGCCAATAGCCATGGCAGGTTTAAATTCAAACGCAGTGCAGAGTTTTTACCTGAAGATGGCGCAACACTGACAGTTTTAGGCTGAATATTTTTATTTTAACTAAGATGCACTAAAGTGCCAAATTATTCACCACACATGTCTATAGCGTGATCAGACACTCATTTATGTAGTTTATCAGCAAAAAAAGTTGATTTGAGGGTGACTTGCTCTTTAAGAGACAAGCTGGAGCTGGCCACGCCCACACATCCTGTGATTGGCTGCTGTGAGGTGAGAAGCTTGAAAAAACAGGAGGGGCTTGAAGTAAAGCTGCTGCTTCACCTCCAGGACAGAAGAGAGGGTTTTGAGCCGATTTCACTTCATGTTGAAATCAAAATAAGGGACTTCTTTTTAATGGCTTGTTTTAGGCACATAAATCCAAAAACCAAACACTGACAGAAAAAAGATTAAAACTAGAGGTTGGTCAATTATTTACCTCATAAATAAAATAAATGTCGGCCATTGCTGTAGGTGGCTAAAGAAAAAGTACATTTCAGGGATAGTTTAGCCATTTTGAAGAGTGTTTCTCCATAAAACCATAAACAACTACCATCTTTCCCATAATGTAAAGCTTCCTGAAAAGCTTCCGTTTGGAGAAATGGAGTTTACATCCTTCGGGCTGCTCTGAACACAGCCTCTGTCCTAAAATAGCTCTCACAGCACAGTGTTTTCATTGCTGAGACACTTACCGGTCCCACTGTCCGATGCAGGGACCACAGGCGTTAGCGAGTACCGTGCCTCCAACATCAGTCAGGATCTTGGCCTGACAGAGAGACAACAGGAGTTTAGGAAGATGGTGAATTTTTAAAGAACTAGTGTAACTAGTGTCAAAAATGTTCTGCTTAACATTCTCTTTGTGTGTTTCTGACTCACATATCCGTCCCTCTCAATAGTGGCGCGGATCTGCTCTGATCCAGGGGTAACGGTGAACTGGGACTTGCACTTGAGTCCTTTATCCAGAGCCTGCTTGGCCAGAGAAGCTGCTCTTCCCATGTCTTCATAGCTAGAGTTGGTGCAACTGCCAATCAGACCTGTTTGTAGGAAGAAAACACAACAGAAATAAGTTCAGTCTAGTCTAGAATCTAATCTAGCATACACAAGACAGGCGTTTCTTAAAGGGGCATTATGGAAGTTTGACAGCCAAAACATGTATAGAAATAATACATTTCTTCTTCATACATTCTCCTGCAATGCCCTGGTCCTGTAGAATGAGCCCTGGCATTTTTACTGTGTTGACTGTTTTTCTGTAAAAACACAGAAAAAGAGAGATGCTCGGGTCGAGCAGGCTGCTTCATGCACGTTCACGCTCAGGCATAGCCCGTAGCATTTGCTATCAGTAGCTTTAGCAGCAGAGAGAGAGGGAGTGCCACTTTGTCGCTGTTCCTAACGCCTAGTGACAAAGCTAGCTACATTTCTGAGGACCCTTAGCTACTTTCTGTAGAACTTTCTTCTAGATATTTCCTGCAAATTAGCAACAAAATAGCCATTTTCGTTCCGAACCGTTCGTTGGTTTGACGTTGTTTCAGCTGTCATCAAGGATATAAAAGTTAAAGATACTGTAAATGTTACTAGAGTGTAGCTAACCCTGCAAGATGTCTGACTCCCATGCAGAAGATCTGGGTTTGATTCCAGATGTGAACATAGTTTATTTAGAGTTTATTTTTTACAGTAATGGTATATTTTTTTTACAGTAAGGTGCCCAAATTCTTATTCGAGACTCGCCGAACGGCATTGAATTCACAGATAAAAAAGATGTGGGTTCAACTTTCATTTTGGAACAATTTTTCAAGCAAGGGAAGGGAATGATCTGAGCATGCAGGAGGACTGCCCCATCATAAACCTTTGTCGGCTGTGCTGAAGAGAAAGGTACAGAACCAAATTATTTAATTAGCTGCTCGTTCTCCTGTCCTCTGGACCACACACACACGGAACTGTCTCAGCTGTTATTTTCGTTAAGGAGTGTGCACGTACAGCGTGCGTGCCTCGTGCACGAGCCTACTATTGAAGCTGCCGTTACGCTTTTGGCCTGAGGGGGCAATCGCGAGCATAAAAATTCAAAAGTCCATAAAGTCCCTTTAAGGAAAGACACTAAAGTTTTGACAGTCCCTCTTCTGCTCTGATTATTCTGCATACAACAGGAAGTATGTTGTGTTCAAGGTGACTTTGGAGAACAAGTCACGACTGAGCTGTAATGCAATCTAATCATATCTGCTCAATAATACAGCAAGTAGGAACAAAGATTGAGAGATCCAATTTCACTGGACAAAGCACTAAAAGTGGCTGTAAGGGGATACAGCCGTGTCACAAATACAGACCAACTTTAACCTCCAGGGGCCAACCGCTCTTCTTAGCTACGGCCCCGATCTCGGACACGGGGTGGGCCAGGTCCGGGGTGAACGGTCCGTTTATGTGGGGCTTCAACTGTCAGAGGAAGGAGAAAAAAGCACCACACCTGAGCCAGTGTAGGGAAAACACTGACCATCTGGCAAAAAAAAATTAAATAAAAATACTGCTAATATTTTCACATTTGTATTTGCTTCCTTAGATCACCTCACTCAGGTTGATCTCAATGGTTTGATCGTATTCACAGCCCTCATCTGGCACCAGATCCTCTTTAAAGGTATCAGCAACTGAAGCGATGTCTGCAGAAAGAAGAAAGATGGAGATGATGTTGTTTTTAAGTTTGTTGTAGAAGCAGGGACGAACATCCAGAAACTGACCTCCACGACCGGTTTTCTCCAGGTACGTCCTCATGCGGTGGTTATATGGAAAAACAGACGTCGTGGCTCCAATTTCAGCGCCCATGTTACAGATAGTGGCCATTCCTGAAACGTATTATTGGGGCAATTACGGTAAGTTATTGATTCGTGTGTCTGAACACAGATCAGCAGAATTTAAAGCTTTATGAGGAACCTTGTTCCTACCCGTGCAGGAGATGGAGTCGACTCCAGGTCCGTGATACTCCACGATGGCTCCTGTGCCTCCTTTCACAGTCAGGATGCCGGCCACCTTCAGGATCACATCTTTCGAGGAGGTCCAGCCAGACAGAGTTCCTGTCAGTCTAACTCCAATCACCTGAGGGGGAGTGACACAGACGTAGTATCATGATTTAGGTTCCTGGACTGTTTTCATGCCTCTCTGCACCTAATAACCCAAACATCTTCACCTGGGACTAGTTTGGTTAAGCTGCCTGCAGTTACAGCTCCAGATCACCTTCAGCCTTCACGCAGAGCAGACGCAACCTGTTGCTCGATTACCGCGAAAGCTCTGAAAACAATCTCATCAGATATTCCACTGTTTTCACTACATAGGCTCAGCAGTGGCACTGCGCCAGTGTGTGAAGGGTGCTCTGGGCTACTCTGATGCACGTCGGGACCGCTCTGATCTGAAATCGGGGATATAAAACATTTTGGACGGTCTTGGTCTGATTTCTGAGAACAAACACGTTGCCTGCTGAATGTGACATGCGGCCAATCAGAAAGCGAGGTGACAGAAGCGTTTTGTTGACACAAATATACAAACACAGGCAAAAACAATATTACCCACCTATTACTCTTGGATTGTGGGCACAAATCGCAAAAACTGGTAGATTAAGGACATTTCTAAATAAAATACTCACTTTGGGGCATTTGAGCTCCCAAGGAATTCCAGCCATGACATCAACAGCATCAGCCCCACCCACTCCGATACAGATGCCACCCAGTCCACCGCCATTGGGCGTGTGTGAGTCGGTACCAATCAGCATCACTCCAGGATAGGCGTAATTCTCCAGGATGATCTGCACAAACACAAGGACAATTTTTTTGTTTACTTTCAAACACGCCTTACGAAAACATAATTAAATAATAATAACAGTAAAATAAAACATTACCTGGTGGATGATCCCTGAGCCTGGCTTCCAGAGCCAACACCATATTTTGCTGCAGCAGTTGCAAGAAAGTTGTACACCTCCTGATTTATTTCCTTATAAAGTGAATAAATTGATCACATTATAAACAATCTAGCCTTATGATGCCAAACAGAACTGAATAACGTGAATTGCGTAATAAAAACGTCTCACCTTTGCCCTTTGCAGGTCCTGAGCCCCCCCGATCTGAGCCTCGATCAGGTGATCACAGTGGATAGTGGAGGGAACGGCCACTTTGGGCAACCCACTGCTTATAAACTGCAGCATGGCCATCTGGGCTGTAGCATCCTGCATGGCCACGCGGTCCGGACGCAAGCGTAGGTAAGTGCGTCCTCGGTCGATCTCCTGACCTGCTGGATCATCCAGGTGGCCATAAACGATCTTCTCAGAGAGAGTGAGAGGCCTGTTCAACCTGGTGAGGTGGATCACACAAAACATGAACTGTAACGGGCTAGATTATTCTTCTCTTTGATGTTTGTAACAACTCAGAACCACAAATCACAAAGTTTCTTTGTCTCATTTGAATGATGATTGATCCTTAAAGCAGAAATCATGAGTCTATCACAAGCCCCCACAAAGCGGCTCAAAAATTGAGGCCAACCGGGAAGTACCAAAAATTGCAGTTCCACCCTCATCCACTGGGGGCTGGTGTCAGAAGCGAGCAAATCCTCATTGACTCCCATGTTAAAAATACCAATTTCACAGCAGAAATAAGCATGTTTACAGCCTGGTTCCAAAACATGTTTTTGGTTAAAATTATCTAGTTTACACTCATGACAACTCTGAGGGGGGTGAATGTTTTTCTCACTCTTCTGTTTAAGTGTATTAAATTCCTAAAATTCTGTATAATTAATGAGCATCAGATCCATGTGACCGCAGAGCTAGCTCCGTGGAAAGGCCTCAGTAGAGCCTCGGTCTGGCCAGGAAACTGTTCCAGGATTTTGAGTCTCTGTGTTTGTGTATTCTGTTTTGGATATTTTTTGTGCAATTGTTGGACAAAATGACTTGCTGTGGCATTAATTGCACAAATAGAGCGCCCAAGGATTCTCCACTTCATTTTTTATTTAACCATGAAATTTAAATGTAATAGGGTAAAACCCAGTGCATTTAACATAATGCTGCACTTTAGAAAATGGGTTGAAATATAACATGTTGGTGGAGCTGGGTTCCGATTATCGGCTTGTGGAACTCTCGGGAGACCGAAGTTTTCCACCCGTTCTCGCCTCCCGCAGCTCGGCGCATCTCTGTCTGATCGCGGCTTCTGTCTGCTGCGCAGCTGCCGGCTCGTGGAGCTTTCGGGAGACCTCTGTGTTCCACCCGGTTTTACCCAGCGGTCAGCCCGGCGTATCTCTGACTCAGAAGCTCTGGTGTTGTGCACAGTTAGCTTCGGTTGTAGCTAGGTTGCTACCTCCGTTAGCTTAGCTCCCACCTCCGCGTTAGCTTTGGGTTAGCTTCAGGTTAGCTTGTAGCTAGTTCGACCGGGTGTCGTCATTTGATCCCAGCCTTACAGCCCCACCCTCAGCTGCACCTCTCTTCCCTTTTGTGGAATTAACTGGGCTTGACAGAACCTGTGACACGGTCAAAATGGCGGTGGTGGCCACCTCCCATTTTAGCTCAAAAACTTATAATTGGAGTCTATGGAAACCCATTGTCCAATATTTATATGTCGATGGTTTTTCCTCAGGGGGCACCCTCTGGAGGTGGAAAAACTTACGCCCCTCGACCTACTTCCTCAAACGCTCCGGGATTGACATCTGTAAGTAAGTGGATGTCAAACGCTATTGGTTAATGCTAAGCAGTGGTCAAGTCAAATTGCATGGGACTCTACAGGACAGGGGATGGGCTTAGCAAAAACAATTAAAGTATTGCCTAGATCAGGGCTAGTCAATTCTGGGCCTCGAGGGCCGGTATCCAGCACGTTTTAGTGGTTTCTCTGCTCCAACACACTGATTGAGTGGTTGAATCTCCTGTGCAGCAGCTCGTCAGGCTCTGCAGAAGCCTGTTAATCATCTACTGATTGAAGTCAGATGTGCTGAAGCAGGGTTAAAGCTAAAGCGTGCTGGATACCGGCACTCGAGGACTAGAAGCAGATAGCCCTGGCCTAGATTACATCACAGTACAGGGTAATACTATCACTTTTACAGATTTCTAAGAAATCATACATCATTCGTGACAGATGGAAAACCTCAGATTGCTGCTTTAAAGGTAAAACTTGACAACTTCTGACCTCTTGCGTACGATGCTGACGTTCTCGTGCAGCTTCTCATAGTTAATGCTGGAGCCTGGCTCAAAGTGACTCATGGCCACCTTGGCCCTGGCGTTGAAAGCCGCCGAGACATGAAAGCGCCTCACACCGGTCCCCAGAGCCAGCTAGAGCAGGAACAGCAGGAAATCATTAAATGAAATAAAACAATAACCCGTTTTATTGTGCTGTTTAGCAAAAGCATGAAATTTTTTAAGTGAAAGGTCAGAAGGAGGGGCTGAGTGCTTCTGCACAGGCAGCTGAACCAGTGAAAAACAGGAAGACAAAAGAATATTCTACCTTAGTTTTTTTTTTTTTTTTTACTGATGTTTCAACAGACTTTTGTAAACTTTTATGGGCTTAAATAATGTTTTGTTATAATGACTGACCAGAAACCTCTCCACAGCAGCTAAGGTTGCTCCTTTCACACTGATAACACTGGGGTTCTCTTGGACCATAAACTTACTTGGAAATCCCATATAAAATATATAAAACAAAAAATATCTACAAGTATTGGAATTTTAAACAAAGTCAAAAGTATTCTAGAAATTTCAACGCTTCAGACATTATATTATTCATTTATCTTACCATATTTAACTTATTGTATTGAGGTTTGGGGCAATACATATAAAACAAACACTAATCCTTTGTTTCTGTTACAGAAGAAAATTTTGCGAATTCTATATAAAGCAAATCCGAGAGAAGATACTAACAAATATTTTGTTCTATCTAAAATTATGAAATTCAAAGACTTAGTTAACTTGAAAATTTTACTAATTATGTTTAAGGCTAGAAATAATTTACTGCCAACTAATCTACAAAGGTTCTTTGTTTTGATCCCAAAAAATGATGAGAGTAGAAAGAAACCAGAGTTTAAAAGGATATTTGTTCGTACTACATTAAAGCAAATGTGTATTTCAATATATGGTGTGAAATTATGGAATAACCTGGATGATGAATTAAAAAAAATGTACAACTACTGATCAATTTAAAAAAATGTATAAAGATAAAATGCTAAAATCATATAAGATTTTTTCTTCTTCCTCCCCCTATTTCACTCGAATGCTCATATTCTGGTTGGCAATTGTATTCTGATTTGACATTTGTATATCTAAATTTTGAGTGAAATAAAATTATTGAATTGAATTGAATGATACTCAAACGAAAGCCTCTGAGCTCAGAGAAAACTGGGTGAAAGTTATTTTGGCTCAGGTTACTGAAGTTAGCCCTTCCCAAAAAAACTAAACAACAAACAACTTTAAAAATGCTGAGTGAGCTTAACATTCTCAGACACTAAAGTTTGAGGCTGAACTAAAAATTTAACCAGTTTTGAGAGAAAGAGCTGGAAAATCATCTGGGATCAAATGAGGTGATAAATAGAGTCACCACAATTTTTACACACAGACACAAAATAAACTGTCAGGAAATAACAGGTACACGATAGCAACTTAGAAAATATACTTGTTCACTTCGTTGTTTTCTTAAAGGGGCATTGTGGAAGTTTGACAGCCAAAACATGTATAGAAATAATAAATGTCTTCTTCATACATTCTCCTGCAATGCCCTGGTCCTGTAGAATGAGCCCTGGCATTTTTACTGTGATTGCCTGTTTTTCTGTAAAATCACAGAAAAAGAGAGATGCTCGGGTCGAGCAGGCTGCTTCATGCACGTTCACGCTCAGGCATCGCCCGTAGCGTTTGCTATCCGTAGCTTTAGCAGCAGAGAGTGAGGCAGTGCCAACTCAGCTACTTTGTCGCTGTTCCTAACGCCTAGTGATGAACCTAGCTACATTTCTGAGGACGCTTAGCTACTTTTTCTAAATATTTCCTGCAAATTAGCAACAAAATAGCCATTTTCGCTCCAAACCTTTCTCCGAATGTTGTTTCAGCTGTCATCAAGGATATAAATATTACAGATACCAAAAACGTCACTGGTGCTTTAGCTCGTCTCATAAGACAATGGACTCTGTGCAGGGAAACCCGGGTTCGATTCTCGATGTGAACATAGTTTATTTAGAGTTTATTTTTTACATTAATGGTTTTTTTTTTTTACAGTAAGACGCCCAAATTTTTATTTGAGACTCGTCGAACGGCATTGAATTCACAGATAAAAAAGATGTGGGTTCAACTTTCACTTTGGAACAATTTTTCAAGCAAGGGAAGGGAATGATCTGAGCATGCAGGAGGACTGACCCATCATAAACCTTTGTCGGCTGTGCTGAAGAGAAAGGTACAGAACCAAATTATTTAATTAGCTGCTCGTTCTCCTGTCCTCTGTCCTCCGGGCAACACACACACACACACAAACACACACACACACACACACACACAAGGGACTGTCTCAGCTGTTATTTTCGTTAAGGAGTGTGCACGTACAGCATGCGCGCCTTGTGCACGAGCCTACTATTGAAGCTGCCATTACGCTTTTGGCCTGAGGGGGCAATCACGAGCATAAAAATTCAAAACTCCGTAAAGTCCCTTTAAAGAGCAAGCCACCCCCAAATCATGTTTATGTTTATGTTTATGTATTTAGCAGACGCTTTTGTCCAAAGCGACTTACAAGTGATAATCGGCATGTTGTCCTTGAGGCTAACAACAACAATAACAACAACATTGACATCAGTCATGGAGAGTAGGGAACAAGGAGTGGACAGTAGAGAGGGGGCACGGGTGCAGGGAGGGTGCTAGTTAAGAAGATGCTCTCTGAAGAGCAGGGACTTCAGGAGTTTCTTGAAAATTGAAAAGGAAGCCGCAGTTCTGGTAGTGCTTGGAAGGTCATTCCACATTTGTGGAACGATGCATGAGAAGAGTCTGGATTGTCCTGAGCACTGCTAGCCGACGATCTTGTGATGACCGGAGCGGCCGGGCCGAGACGTAAGCCTTTGCAAGAGGATTCAGGTAGATGGGAGCCGTACCATCTCGGACTTTGTATGCTAGTGTGTTAGCAATTTGAATTTGATGCGTGCTGCTAGCGGTAGCCAGTGGAGCTCAATGAACAGAGGGGTGACGTGTGCTCTTTTTGGCTGATTGAAGACCAGACGCGCCGCTGCGTTCTGGACCATTTGAAGAGGTCTCACAGTACAGCCTGGAAGACCAGTTAGAAGAGCATTGCAGTAATTGAGGCGGGAGATGACAGTAGACTGCACCAGGAGCTGGGTGGCATGTTGTGTTAGGTATGGTCTGATCTTTCGTATGTTATACAGCGCAAAGCGGCATAAACAATCAACAGAGGCAACATGATCTTTAAAGGTCAGGTGTTCATCAATCACAACACCCAGATTTCGAACTGCTTTTGAAGGAGCCAGAGATAGGAAGTCATTTTGGATTGAGATTCTGTGCTGTATGGATGGTTTTGCTGGGATGACATGTAGTTCAGTTTTAGAGAGGTTGAGTTGGAGATGGCGGGATTTCATCCATTTTGATATGTCAGAGAGACAGTTTGATATTCGTGCAGAGACAGTGTGGTCGTCCGGTGGAAATGACAGATAGACCTGGGCGTCGTCTGTATAGCAGTGGTAGGAGAAGCCATGTGATCGAATGATCTCACCCAGTGAGGTGGTGTATATGGCAAAGAGAAGAGGTCCTAGTACTGAGCTCTGGGGGAGTCCTGTGGCAAGATGGTGCACGGTAGAGGATTGTCCAAGCCAAGATACACTGAATGATCGTTCTGTGAGGTACGATTCAAACCAGGCGTCTGCTTTCTCTGTGATGCCCAAGGTAGAGAATGTGGACAAAAGGAAGCCATGGTTGACAGTGTCAAATGCTGCCGATAAGTCGAGCAAGATAAGCACTGAGGATTTGCCTGTCGCTCTAGCTTCTTTTAAGGATTCCGTCACTGCTAACAGAGCAGTTTCAGTGGAGTGGCCCTTTTTGAACCCAGATTGGTAAGGGTCAAGCAGACAGTTTTGTGAGAGGTATTCTGTGAATCTGTGATCTGCTTGAAAGCCACTATTTTTTTTTTACTGATAAACTATATAAATGTGTGTCTAATCGTGCTGCAGACGTGCAGTCAACAGTTTTGCACTTTAGTGCATTTTAGTTACAATTTAAATTTTCTGCCTAAAACTGTTAGTGCTGTGTCGATGTCAGGTAAAAACTCAGCATTGCATTTGAATTTAAATCTGCCATCGCTATTGGCTAAGAGGTACCCTAGAACGTTAGCTGGTACCATATGATGTCACAATATCGTTGTGAGCCTGTGTGTGTGCAGGGGTTTTCCTGCTTTCAAATTTGCGTGGTGGCCACCTCCAGCTATTTTTGTGCCGCTCCAGCCTGATTTCACTCTGCCCCCAGCAAAATGGATGTTATTTTAACTGCAGTTGCAGCGTTGCACCACTATAGGGGTGCTGTATCAGCAGCAGTGCACCGAAAAGCGCGAAAACCGCTGCAGAAAAATATCAAAGATTTCTTTTCTCGCTAGTTGGTACAGATCTATGGTTGGTGCTATTGTAGGCTGACCATACTGTACGTCCTCTTTCCCCCGGACATGTCCACTTTCCACTCTCTGTCCGGGGCGTCCTGGGGGTTTTCCTACGATGATCAAAATGTCCGTTTTTTCATCCAGGAGCAGGGATCGAGTTATGGGGGGCTAGATATCTTTCAGGGAAAGATCCAGTTTCTGCCAATATTACAATATTTATGGACTCTCAGCAATAAAACTGAACTTCTTCTAGTTGGCACTAAATCCACCCTCTCAAAATCTGACAGCTTTTCTTTAACTATTGACAGCGCCATAGTCTCCCCCTCCCCTCACGTCAAGAGTCTGGGTGTCATCCTCAACAGCTCACTTTTTTTTCAAGCTCACATTAATAACATAATTCGGTCAGCATACTTCCATCTACGTTCCATAAACCGTCTCCGCCCCTCCCTTACCCCTCACACTGCCGCCATTCTCGTCCACAGCCTCGTCACCTCCCGTATCGACTATTGCAATTCACTTCTTTATGGTCTCCCCAACAAACTCCTTCATAAACTGCAACTGGTCCAGAATTCAGCAGCCCGTATTATCACCAGAACCCCTTCCTTTCACCACATCACCCCGGTTCTCCAGCAGCTTCACTGGCTCCCAGTTAAATTCAGGTCCATCTTCAAAATTCTCTTCCATACCTTCAAAGCAATCCACAACCTCTCTCCTCCATATATCTCAGAACTTATAAGTTTTCACACCCCATCCCGTTCACTCAGATCTTCTTCTTCCATCCATCTTGCGGTTCCTTCTGCCCGTCTCGCTACCACTCTGCTCCTCGTCTCTGGAACTCACTTCCCCCAGACATCAGGAACATCGACAGTTTTACCCTTTTCAAAACAAAACTCAAAACACATATGTTTAAATCTGCCTACAACCTCTGATTTTATTGAACAGTTTCTCTCTGTTTTTTTTTCCCTTGTTTGGGTTTTATTATTGTTTTATTGTATTTTATTACATGTTTTCTGTCGAGTGACCTTGGGTGTTCTGAAAGGCGCTTTTAAATACAATGTATTATTATTATTATTATTATTATTATTATTATCATAGCGGGGATTCTGTTGAGCAGAGAGGACGCAGAGCGCTGATCGTTGGTGCGCCCGGTGCGTCCGGCACACGATACGTTCTCAAGGTGGCGCAACAAAATATCATTATTAACACATGATCGTTCATATCTGTTTATATCCTCTGGTGCTCTGTGTTTTAATCGTTCCTGACGTGCTCTGCTCATCATGTGCTGCGGTGATTTCACCTCACTGATGCAGCATCGAAACGCGCACTCCGCTTTGCGGTCAGGAGATCCCTTTGATCTGCTCAAAAGTAACTGATGAGGTGAAAAAGTAAGAATCCAGGCAGCAGTTTTTCTGGAGAGTTTAGAGGAGATGCAGGAAGATGAGAGACAGACAGGACAGGAAAATAGTTAAAATAAAAACTAGAAAACAAAGCTTGAAAATAAAATGTAGGTAGATTTATCTCCACTACACGTTTTTACCTGTATAAAACAATACGTCACACACAAGTAATATTTATACATCCGATAAAATTCAGATCATCTTCAAAACTCAGTCACACACCCAGGGTCATTTCAAGGTATTTTGGGGGCCAAGGCAAAACGGAACTGGATTATTGCCAACCCGTACATAACAGACATGCCACCATTACATTGTTAGCAGCAGAAATTAAATGTTATTACCATTTCCAATACAAATGTATGTTAATGAAATGCATTATAGTTTACTGGATATATTTATGTGTTATTTTGCCTAAGATGAGTGCTATTAATACAAACCTAAAATGTTACTAAAATGTAGGTCAAAAATCAAAAAATATTTTTATCCATTAATATCAGATGGGAAAAGGGGAAATAAACAATTCTAATGCATTTAATTGAGCCTTTTATAATATTTTGCCTTTAAACGAGTGAGGCAGTTGAATGTACAGAGTATGCATGTGCTGGCGCATGGTCAGGATGGTACCACCTCTGCTTCAATTTGAGCCAGGAAAAGCCCTGGTGTGTGTATTTGTTAGCAGCTCCGCCCTCTCGGTCTGCTAGGCAACAGCATTTGTTGCATTTTTCAAACAGGAAGTGGGAGTTGAGTAAGAATCTGGTAGGGTGTGACTTGCTCTTTAAAAAACAAAAACTTATTTTGTATTTGTATTATATTTGGCCCCCTTTTGATCAAAACTGATCAAATTCTACCATTTATATAATAAAGTGTATTTTCATCAGAACAGAGCTATACTGCTTTTATTTTGATAGTGGGTGAGTTAATAAAGCATTTTGAAGGATTGTGAAGACTGAAACCCAAACACACACAGAAAAAATTGCAGTTTACACACGAATATTTACAATAACAGACAACTTTATATTATTTTATTTATATTTCTAACATAACACATTACAGTGATTAGCTTTCTCCTCTGACTTTTGGAGTTTACAGGTTTGCGACGCAATGCATTATGGGAAACTTTGTTGTCCCAAGTCCACAGAAGGATGTGTTGATGCATCCTCGGTACAATGGGCAGAGCAAGAACACATCAGGAAACTTTGAGCGAACTTGCCATTATGCGTATTTAGGATTGGAACAGTCGTTAATGACGTTTCACAAGGACGTATGTACACAAGTTCGGACAAGTATGCATTTTGAGAAACGGCCACAGGCTCACAAAAACATTGTGACATCATAATGTACCAGCTAACATCATAGTGTACCTTTTAACCAATTGCGATGGTAGATTTTAATTCAAATGTGGTGCAGTTTTTACCTGAAGAGGGCACAACATTGACAGCTTCAGAATATTTAAATTTTAACTAAGATGCGCTAAAGTCACAGATAATCGACTACACGTGTCTACAGCACAATTAGACACTCGTTTGTATGGTTTATCAACAAAAAGAAAGTTGATTTGGGGGTAACTTGCTCTTTAAACATTAGTACTAACGCAGCAGCTGGTCCGTGAAAACTGTATACTTTTAATAGTCTTTTAGCATATTCGATTGATTATAACAATCACATATGATGGATTTAAACTTATTTTATTAGGATTTATTAGACAGTTCTCACTGTTAAAGAGGAAAGTATCTTTGTTATCACATTACAAACAGCTAACATGACTCATTAACAGACACCTTTTAATCCACTCTCTGTAAACGTCAAACGATTTTAAACATCGTGTTTAGCAACAATTCCTTTGGTCGCGCGACAGCTATTAGAGTCGCTGTCAGAAGTCTGGATAATGTGACGACAGTTAGTTTCTTCTTAATTTTTCCGCTTTAGTGGGTTAAAAGTGACGGAGTCTGACCAACGCAGTACAAACATTTGCTGTCATGGCCGCAGCAGGGCCATAAGGAGGTCTTTAAAAGAAAAAAAGCAGATTCCTTACCCGAAGCCTGGTTACAGTCCTACAGTAAGACGCCATTTTGTAGTTTCTTCATAGATGAATGTCGCTTTGTTTTTACGTCATCGGCTAATCCTGACGTTGGAGAAATATGTGCGTTCTGTTTGCTCTGTTCTGTTCTGTTAATGTCGCACTGGAGCCACCGTTAAGAAAATTTGAGGAAGTGTAAGAACTAAAGTTGAAAAGTCAAGATACATATTTTGTGTGACTGAGTAAGTTATCAATAAAGCTTTTGAATCTTTGAATAAATGTTAAAAAGTTAAGAAAACAGTCGGAAGGATTTTTCCATAAAGTCCAAATTAAAAACAAAATTATTTGATACATCAAGAAATAACAAGACATTTTATTTTCAAAGCTAATTATTCAAGCATTAACAAGTTGAAAATTTGCAAATTGAAGCAATGGGGCTGTGTCTTTGATTTTTTTTTTATATTTTGTCTATACAAAATTCAAACAACTCCCCTAAACTATATTATTTTCATGACCAAGTCATTGCTGACACGGTCCTTAGTTTAAAACACAACAGTTATCCATATAATTGTTTCAAATAGACAGCTATGGCTATTACAAAATTGGTCATAGCTGTCACAGCAGTATATCTAAAACGTTCCTGTCTGTGAATGCTTTGTTTCCTTTCGGGTTGGGTTGTACACAGGTAGTCACAGTTTTTGCTAGATCAAAAAATTTGCATACAAAGCTTACAAAGTACAAACTGTACAATCAAGCACACATTTTAAAACTGCACAGATTTTAACTCACAACTGAAAGAAGACTCAGCTTTTTTAGTTGCTTATTTGAATGTTCGTCATAGTAATAGTAGGTCAAGTATCAGTAAAACCTATGTAAGACATAAGAATGTTAAAATCTGCATACATTTATTTTATTGTACTTATATTTAATAATCAAATGCTTGTTTCTGAGTGTGTTTGTGTTACAAATAAGGAGGCAACCCATGGATTCAAGCAAGTTTGGGATCATGTGTAAATAAAGGGAAATTAAAGACATTCTGTAGATTTTTTTTTATTTAAAACATTTTGCTGTAAATTGTTCAAAAGAAAAATAATTATAAACTTATAAATATGAAGACAAGTTGCTCTGAATGTTCCAACAAACGTGACAGGAAGCACCTAAATTGTCGTTCTTGCTACTTTTTATCTAAAACTTCATTTCCCACAAGCCCCACAAGAGACAGGTTGCTTTAACTGCTGCTGGCCAATAAGCTGCAAGTCCTTCTACATGCCAGCCAATGGCCACTCTGTTGCTATCACTACTTATATTTTTAGTAAATTGTTTAGCAGCAAGGGTAACTACAGATGTCTCTCCGCCACATAAAGTAGAGCCCGTAACGATGGTTTTCGGTACAATAAAATAGCTAAGGGTTTTAGCGTATTTTTAATCATGTTTATCGACGTGGTGTGTTGAAAAACAAGATTTTTTTCTTATTCAAACAGAAGATCCATTTGATGGCTACTATTGAATGCTAACTGTCAACTAACCGTCGTAAGCTAAAGGTAATAAAGTAGTTCTGCCTTTTAATTGGGATATGAAGAAAGTAGTCCCTGTCGTCAAGGGGGTGTGGGCGAGTCACAGTGTATAAATACGCCGGACTGTCAAACAGTAAAGTTTCAGTGGAGCCAAAGAGTAAGATGGAGTCGAGAACGTAGACAGTCCTTTGAATTCATATAAGTTGTGGGACGAGGAGTTAAACATGACGTCGTTATGAAAAATCTCAACATTTTAAACCCGCGAACTTTGTTCTGAAATCAGACATATCAGGCGGAAGAATAATACAGAGGAGGCGAGCTCGCACATCAGTGCCATCAGTCTAAGGTGAGTATTTAACCGTCACCAGGTGGACGATGGGAAATTTCAGTGTCCTTGCAGGGTTTATAAATGTTCTGGTGTTTTTCCGTCTCGGGCTAAAACAGACTGACTGTCGCCACAGCTCAACGAATAAAGCAATTGTTATAGTCCTGTTACAGGTAAACATCAGCAGCACTGGGCACGTTTACGGTCCCTTATTGTTGATTCTGGCAGCCTCTCATTCATTCTTCGCTTGTACCCTCAAAAGGCTGATCGGCACTCAATTAGCTTATATAATTTAATTTCTACTCACATTATTATAATCCTAAACCAATGTCTCTGCTGCAATGCCTTATTACAAACATACAGCCCTAATATCCAGGTGCTGCCTCTTTATCTCATACTAGCAAACCTAATATATGTTCTTTTATTGCACCTTTGTCTTATTTATCATTTTTATATGCAAATTATTTCAAAAGCAAAGTATTGGGGGGGGGGGGTTATATTCAGTTAGAAAAGGTGCATTTGGAGGCAGGCCTCTTGTGAAAATAGCCTTCAAAGGCAACATCTCTGCAAGGTGTTTTTAATGTAAGAAAAGGCTGCAGTTTGCACATTAAATGCTTGTGCTGCTTAGCAGTTAGATCCTGACATGTTATAAGTGTTTAGCAGCTTGGGCTGTTCTCATTATGGGCCTATGTAATCAAAAATGGCACCACAGATCCTGCTGATGCTCGGATCTGCAACAACAGGCCCCATAAAAACAAAAACAGCTCTTTTAGATCTGCCAAATTGGTCAAATGAAATGTGCACTTGCAGGTTTTTCATTTGTGTTGCTGCGTGATCTGGTTTGTGTCCCATTTTCATTTGTCAGATAGATGCAGAATGCAGCAGAAGGTTTAGCTGTTCATGCACTCGGTGTTTCCACTGATGATGGCTTTTGGGAGTGATGGAGTACTGGATCCTTCAGCTACTCCAACTCATTTTAATCAAATGGGTGGAAATGATCTTGTTCCACCTATGATATAAATCTGAGCCCTATTTATAGCTCCCATCTTTTCATAGATGTCACGTGAAAAGTAAAATTTAAATCTCCTTCTCAGTCTGGCAGGCTCTAACGTCATTAGAATTATCGTTAATCTGTGGTGTCTTCCTAATCTTAGCTGCTGAGTCCCCAACTGGCTTAAAGGTGAACATGATGAATTGTTTCTGTGTGAGTGAGACAGTTCAGAGTGGTGGAAGGCTCCCATTGCATGCTGGGAAGTTGTGTTCCATCAGCAGAATGTCTTGCCGTTTTCTACCCCCTTAAATTTGTATAGATCTTTGGCTTTTTTTTAACCAGATCTTTTTTTGGGTTTGCATCTCTGTGTTGATGGTGTCTCTACACTGAAGCGTTGAGATGGAAGCACTTTATGGGATTACATTTAGATTATACACGATTTCTGGAGCTCAACAAGGCAGCATCTGTTCCGTCCATCAGGGCCTCCTGCAGCTCATCGACTTCAACCGTGAAAACAAATTCACCAAACGAGACTTCAGTGGGAGGATTTTTGCTGAAGGAGAGCTTTGTGCATTAGAGAAATAAATACAAACCTTTACCACCAGAATACGAACAAATTCAAATTCAAAAATACTTTATTCATCCCAGAGGGAAATTGATTGCCGTTAATAGCTCAGAATAATAATAATAATCAAGTCATCAAAGAGTTGTTGTATATTACAATGGCTGTTGGCAGGAAGGATCTCCAGTAGCGGTCAGTGTTGCAGCCAAACTGAAGAAGCCTCTGACTGAAGACACTCTTCCGTTGTCGGACAGTCTTGTGAAGAGAATGCTCAGGGTTGTCCATCATTTTCTTGATTCTCTGGAGAATCCTTCTTTGCATTATCTCCTCCAGTGGTTCCGAAACTCTGGCCGAGTTCTTGAAAGGGCTTGGAGTTCCTCCATCTTGTTGGCCAGTGATCTCACATTGCCCATTATGATCGATGGAAGACATGGTTTGACTTTCCTCTTTCTCTGTCTCCGTTTTGCTCCCGCTCTGCACCCACGCTTCTTGCGTTTTAGCTCATTTGGGATTTGTGGCTTCAGTTGAGGTATTATTTCAGCCTTTCCAATGTTAATCAGCTGCTCCCGATTGTAAACAGCTTGTTGCCATGGTTACACATCATAACAAATGCTCAAAAAGTGACAAAAGCTAAAAAATAGCAGTAAAAATCCTCCCAAGCTTCACAGCACCAGAAACAGAAAAGTAAAGTGTCCAAAAAAATAGTTTCTCTTGAAAAACTAGAAGAAAAAATGCCCAAGAAAAGGCTAAACTTGCATATAGTCAACAGAGCTACTCCCAACATGCAGCCACCCAGAGCAGCGCAGTTTCGGAAAGATCTGACTTAAACTTGGCTCTATGTCTGTCTAGGATTTCTTGATGTTCTCGGTAGTCTGAGAAATGTAAATGAATGTTTTTCTTATGTCTTCACAGTTGGGACATCTAAACGGGATTAACAAGGACCTGCTGCCTTTGCCGTGATGAAGCTAAAAGAATCAACCACTTTTCAATAAACCGGTGGTACAAACCTTCTTCGGCTGCTTCAGCTGCCCTTTAGAACCACTGCTTAGAACATTTTGTTCCCACAGCGGCTCCATCCAGGTGCAGCCATGCATCTAGAGGTGAAAGTTGCCCTGAACTTCATTGTGTCCTACCTGTACAACAAGTTGCCTCGCCGTCGAGCTGATCTGTTCGGTGAAGAGCTGGAGAGGATACTGGTTTCTCGTTTCGAGGGACATTGGTACCCAGAGGCCCCGCTCAGAGGTTCCGCTTTCCGGTGCATCCACTTGGGAGCGCCGAGTGACCCTGTGGTGGAGTTGGCGGCCAAAAGAAGTGGACTGGACATGGAGGAAGTCCGCGCAAATGTTCCAGCAGAGCTCAGTGTGTGGATAGACCCTTTTGAGGTGTCCTACCAGATTGGAGACAAGGGGGCAGTGAAGGTGCTTTACCTAGAGGACCCCCCAGGCCTTGGTTGTGACAGTGAGAGGGCTGAGGGGGAGATTAAAGAGGGGATAGGGGAAGCGGAGTTGGATGAGTCTAAGAACCTTTGCTTCAATCCTGACGCTCAGGTGTTTGTGCCAGTAGGAAGTCAAGCATCCCCTGCCCTCATGCCGTCCCTCTCCAGCTCTCCCACACCTCCGTCTGCTCCGACCTGTTCTGGGTTCTTCAGCTACCCAAGCTCCAGCACACCCACAGACCCCGGGGTCCACTCTTCCAACACCTCCACGCCGTCTCCTCCGAGCATTGGGCTGCCCTTCCTCCCCGCTCAGCAGCTGCCCCCTGCTCTTCCTCTTGCCCGACCACAACCCATCACCTTCACCACCGCCAGCTTTGCTGCCACGAAATTCGGCTCCACCAAAATGAAAAAGTGCACCGTGGCCGGGCCTGCAGCTGGCCCGGGTGTCATCGTTCCACCTTCCCAGAGGATGCTTTCCCAGTCTCCCACCACCATCCCGACTCCAGAGCTACTCAAGCACAAGCCCCTGTCGTTGTCGTTGCATTCCCTCGGCGGTCCCGTCCCCAGCCAGCTCTCTCCTAGCGCCAAAGAGTTCGTTTACCCAGGATCCCCCGGTTACTTCGACACCGACACCCAGCCCGTGCAACCTCACTCCAGCCCTTTCCAGCCCCCACACACAGTCGGCACCACCCCGACCTTCGACCCGTTCTCCAACCCTCCAGCTCCAAGCGTGGGTATAATCGGCAGCGACGGAGGAATCTCTTACACGGAGAAGCCGCCGTTTGATGGTTTGGGAAGCTACGGCCTGCAATATCCCAGCCAGTCTTTCCAGCCCGTGGTGCTGGCCAACTAAGCCTTCACTTGGTACAGGAATGGTTCATAGAGAGTTGGACGATGATGATGATGATTTCTAACAAATTGCTCAAAGGCTAACACACGTCAGGAAGTAGTTTTACTACAAAAAAGGAACTTGCCCACTGAATACTTCACGTTTTTGTATCTCCGTAAACCTCAGTCCCACCCTTCCCGAGTCCATTGTTACTCCTCAGCACTTTTGTCTGCGTTGATGGGAGAGGGTGAGTTTGCATCGACCTTTTAGATCTCGCTAATCTGACGGGCGTTATTTTGCACTGAACGTTGGCGCGGGAGACATTTATTTGGCTCGTATTTTAGTGGACAGAACTCCGGTATAGCTCCATTTTGCACTGCACTGTCATGCTGTGAAAAAGGACTTTGCCAAGTCCTGCAGGGAACGACTGCTGTGGAAAACTCAGCACTTTGCCCTGCAATCTGCTCTGCCCTACTTGCCACAAATACAGAAAAGAGGAGATGGAGGGGTGGGGTGGGGTGGGGTGGGGTTTGCTGCCGTCTCTGTGCAGTCCTGCTCTGTTTTGTTATGGCTCCATCAAGGGGCTGCTGGTTGGAGGATGATCTTTAAATCAGCTGCAGCGTCCATTCCACCTGTTTTGAAATGATGCCAGAGCAGAAGAGCGGCTTCGCTGAGTTGGAAAGTGACAATGAAGAATGTATCACGGGGGGGGGGGGGGGGAAGCTGTTTTTGAATGTGAAGGATGAGTTGATCTGCGTTTTAGACGATGACCAAGTGCTGATACCTCAAACACGCACACAGGGAAACAACCAGACACTACATGTATTAATGTTTTCATCCACGATGTTCCAGGCAGCAGCGTGTGAAGGTGAAAAGGCGGAGAGGGGGAGGGGATGCAGAAGCTGAGCTGTAGGGATTGTGATAAATAGCTTAGCATGACTTTGACTATGAAGGAGAGGTTTTTCCTCCGCATGGACAGGAGGGAGGGAGACCAGGAAACCAGGGAGAGAAATGTCTAGATGGTTCTGCGCCGATCAGGATTGAAAAGGGACGCGTTGAAACTCCGAGCACGTTGGTGGTATTGAAGCCAAAGGCTCTCGCTATTCTCTCCATCCTCTTGAAATTCTCCAGCTGTCTGTTTCTGTTGCCGGGGGGGGGGGGTACAGTCCGGGTTACTTTGTTCCCAGCTGCAGTGATGTGAACCAAAACGGAGGTTCTCCACTACTGCAGCTTCACCAGGTATCTGAGACTCCGTCCTAACATTGTATATTTAACAGCCGGGTCGGATGTCCCCACAGGGACGTTTGAGACGTCCAGCTGTTCAGCACTTTACTAGCGGGCATCCCGATGTCCCCACGTTAAACCGTCCCTTCATCCTCCACCTGGTCGGCCGTTGCACATTTTAAACACTTTAGAGATTAAGAGGAGCTGAATTCCCGTCTCACCACGGCGGTAACAAGATGCCGTCACACCTTTTTATTCTTGGTCGTTTTCCAGACTTGAGTTTAGCTTTTGGCTTTTCTGATGCGACGGTGTTTTCTTTCTTTATTCTGAAGGGAAGGTGTTGACATGTTTTAAAATGGTACCGTTTTCCTGGAAGATGTTCTTTTTCATAATTTATTTCTAATATTTCTTTTTTTTTTTTTCACTTGGGTTTATATGAGATTGTGACTCCAAAATATGTATATAAAGCTTTCTGTAGTTTCTTATATCCTAATTTTCTTTTTTTCCAGAACTTAAAAAAAATATGCAAACAGACAAAATAAAGATGTACAGAATAAAGTACTGAATGTTTATTGTACCTTTTCACAGTGTTGATTAAGACGGGTAAATGTATACTACTGGAGCTGGGAACTGAGAAGTGAATGTTTACAGGAGGGTTGTCATGGAAACGATGGTGGATTTCACTCTCGTATGCATAAGTGAACCAAAATAATCTTAAATCCAGGTTTGATTCTAGTTTTGCATATTTTCCTCATTAAATAATAGATTTATCTAGTCAAATTCAGTTTTTACCGTTAAAGTTTACTACTTTTAAATGTTAGTCAGGACGTAAAAGAGCTTTCCACATTTTTTAGAGCATCTTTAGTGTAATCTCATGCCATATTTTCAAAGAGTCTAAAGTTTGAACCTCACTGCACCTGGACAACTAACTCCATACCCCTGTTTTCTCCTTGTTCCAGATATAATTATAAACCTGAGTTTACATCAGGGATTTACAAACTTTTCAAGACTAGGTTCAAAATCATGAAGTTAGAACTCCCCGTGGGCCACAAAAATAACATTTATTTTTTTAAGAACGCATACATTTTATATTTTTTGTTTGTTCTGATCAAAAAGGGCCTAAAATAAATGTATTGGTAAAGAATTTAACATAAAATATTAAAATATAAATTTATATCAACAGCCTTCTGGGGAGCCGTAATGTTTTGGATGCATCCCAGATGCCTGAGGTCATGCCTATGTTTTACTCACACTTCCAGTACGCATCAAGCTCCACCCGTCAGACGGGTGAACAGGAAGTCAAACACTAAAGCAGTAGTAAAACATCCAGGAACTTTAAAAATAAAAGTCACATGCAGTTGCTTAAAGAGCAAGTCACCCCCAAATCAACAGTTTTTTCCTTAAAACTATACAAATGCGTGTCTAATCGTGCTGCAGACACGTGAAGTCAATAGTTTAGCACTTCAGTGCATTTTAGTTAAAATTTTAATTTTCTGCCTAAAACTCAGTGCTGTGCCGTTGTCAGGTAAAAACTCTGCACTGCATTTGAATTTAAATCTGCCATCGCTATTGGTTAGAGGTACCCTAGAACGTTATCTGGTACCATATGATGTCACAATGTCGTTGTAGGCCTGTGTGTGTGTGTATTAGCGGCTATGTCATCTCGGTCTGCTAGGCAACAGCGTTTGTTGCATTTTTCAAACAGGAAGTGAGGGTTGAGTAAGAACCTGGTAGGGGTGACTTGCTCTTTAATTCCACAATTCTAAAAATGCTAATGGGGGACCACGCAAAATCACTCCGAGGGCCACAAATGGCCCCCAGGCTGCACTTTGGACACAACTGGCTTAACTTTAACCCTCAAATATGCAAATCAAGGTCTCAAATTTAACCTCCTGAGACCTGAGCTTTCTTTAGAGCACATTTTAATTCCACTTAGCTGTCTGGGCGGGACCTCGCAAACATTAAAATCACTGTTTTTTGTTCAAAAGCACATTTATTTTACCTTCCTAAAGTTGAAGGTCTCTGAATAATTAAAACGTCTTAAGTTGATGACACTTCCTTGCATGATGAGGCAGGGTTTCAGGTGGTTGAGGTAAAACTCATGGTGTTTTGAGCAAATTTGAATCCACTTTAAATGGAAGAGATTCGACACGCAGGGATCAGAAAGATGGGAAGAAGAATCCTGATGTCTTGTTTATGGCGTGCTGTTGATTTTGCACTTTGGAATATTTCATTGTCATGAGAGAACTTTATTTTTTTGTAAAAATGAACATTTAAAAGTAAACTAGATGTAATTAAGAGTTCAGATGAGATGTGTAGTGTTCTGTTTCCTGCCTGTGTTTCTTTCCTCTGGTTTTGTATCCGATCTGTACTCCATGTAGATGTCCAACTCTTTCTCAACTCAAATGCAATGACCTGTTTTCTGTGCTGTCCCTCTTCCGGGGGGTGGGGGGGGGTGTTACCACTGCAGTTTCTTATGGTATTGATTCTTTTTTTAAGTTTATAATAAAAACCAGGCTGGACGAAGCGAGCGTGGAAAACCTCTTGTCCTCATTTCTTCTGAGGTAAATCACCTTTAGGGTGTGGAACGTGTTTGAGATTAGATTCGAAAGCAGACTCATGAGAAAAGCGGCAGATGGAAAAGTGCGGAGCGGCCTGTTCTCGTGTTGCAGTAAACAAATGCAGGAGAGGTGTGATCAATAATTCAAAGTAAGAATTCTTAGATGGAGAAGAGCCAGTCTGCTCACCGCCCACTTCAGCTGGACTCATCCCAGCAGATATTACTTTACATTTCATCAGCCAGAGCTCCATCTGTCTGTCTGTGCTGTGTCTGCACCAAACTTTTGGATCACTCATCTGATGCTCACATTTACCCTGCTCTGTGTTCAGATGTCTTTAATGCATTCGTTTGCAGCCTCCACTCCATCCTATAGCTCTCTTATCCTGTCACCATCGACATATAAATATTGGACAATGGGTTTCCATAGACTCCAATAACAAGTTTTTGAAGAAAAATGGGAGGTGGCCACCACCGCCATTTTGACCGTGTCACAGGTTCCGTCAAGCCCAGTCAATTCCACAAAAGGGAAGAGAGGTGGAGCTGAGGGTGGGGCTGTAAGGCTGGGATCAACTGACGACACCCGGTCGAACTAGCTACAAGCTAACCTGAAGCTAACCCAAAGCTAAAGCGGAGGTGGGAGCTAAGCTAACGCAGGTAGCAACCTAGCTACAACCGGAGTTAACTGTGCACACCACCAGAGCTTCTGAGTCAGAGATAAAAAATGAAGTGGAGACTCCTTGGACGCTCTTAGTGCAATTAATGCCACAGCAAGTCATTTTGTCCAACAATTGCACAAAAAATATCCAAAAAGAACGCACTAACGCTACAACTAATGGCCTAAGTTGAGAGACTGAAAATGACCGAACAGTTTCCAGGCCAGACCGAGGCTCTACTGAGACCTTCCCCCGGAGCTAGCTCTGTGGTCACGTGGGTCTGATGCTCATTAATTATACAGAATTTTAGGCTTTTAATACACTTAAACAGAAGAGTGAGAAAACAATTCACCCCCCTCAGAGTTGTCATTAGATCATTTAAACCAAAAACATGTTTTGGAACCAGGCTGTAAACATGCTTATTTCTGCTGTGAAATTGGTATTTTTAACATGGGAGTCAATGAGGATTTGCTCGCTTCTGACACCAGCCCCTAGTGGATGAGGGTGGAACTGCAATTTTTGGTACCTCCCGGTTGGCCTCAATTTTTGAGCCGCATTGTGGGGGCTTGTGATAAACTCATGATTTCTGCTTTAAGGATCAATCATCATGCAAATGAGACAAAGAAACTTTGTGATTTGTGGTTCTGAGTTGTTACTAACATCAAAGAGAAGAATAATCTAGCCTGTTACAGTTCGTGTTAGTGGATGAGGGTGGAACTGCAATTTATTTCATTTCCGGGTTTGCTTCAATTTTTCACCCGCATTGTGGGGGCTTGCCTGTCACACACACACCCATCCCCACTGCTCTTTGAGGCTGCTGTTATGCAACACAGCTCCACTATGTGCCGATGTGATCATTACTAAACATCTCCTACTCCTCTGGAATACCGATGAGCTGCAAACAATGAAAGGAACGTTCAGACACAACTTACCAAAATCGGACCTAATTTTGCGACTTTTAAAGCTCCAGCTGATTCTGCTTCTCCAACAAACTGTGCTCCGTTTGTTTTTGTTTTTTCTTTGTCTCCTCACGCCTCCCATCAGCACCACTGCAGCTGCTCCGTGATGATGATGACTCAGGCGAGGTCAAAACAGACACGATATCATTAAACTGCACTTTATTTCATAAGCATTTAACAAGACATGGTTAAATCGTTACTACATAAGCAAGTATATGTTATTACAAAAACACTTTCATATAAAAAGAGAACAAAGAAAACATTAAAATGCTTCAAAAAGGATGTCCAGTTTTGGGGATTTGGTAAAGAGAAACAAACTGTTCACTGATGTGAAGCACTTTAAAACAGCCTCTTGGCTCAGAACTTTAAAGAGCAAGTCACCCCCAAATTTATTTTTTATTTGCTGATAAACCATATAAATGAGTGTCTAATTGTGCTGTAGACTCCTGTAGTCAATAATTCGGCACTTTAGTGCATCTTAGTTAAAATTTAAATATTCTGCCTAAAGCTGTCAGTGTTGTGCCGTCTCTAGGTAAAAACTCTGCACTACATTTAAATTTAAATCTGCCACTGCTATTGGCTAAAGGTTGGTTTATGCTTGACGTGTCCGTGAGGTCCGCACGGCTCCGCGCTACGAAATTGCGTCATTTTAACAACCACGCCCCTCCGCACGACCCAAAATTTCCGCACTGCGCACCTAGGAAATTTTCTAACCACGCGGACGGTCGGACGCGAAAAAACATGGGGGACTGGCAAGAAGTAGTTATGGCAGAGGTTCGTAAGTGCAGACATTTGTATGATTCAGTTCTCAGAGATCACCGTGATCAACATGTTGTTAATAATTCTTGGAGAGAAATAGCTCCCACTGTCGGAAAAGACGAGGACGCTGTTAAAAAATGCTGGAATGCCATGTTGTAAACAGTCATTTTTACTTCTACTATGGTGTAGTGTTGGATGCATGCCATAGAGCTCCATGCTGCCCCCTACAGTTTGGGAGAATATTGGCTCACCGCAAAGACAAGCCGCATGAACCATAAACGCTGCAAGTTGTGAAGCGCGTTCCATCCGCGAGCCGCATCACCAAGCGGAAAGTGAATGCGTCAAGCATAAACCAAGCTTTAGAGGTACACGATAACATTAGCTGGAACATTATGATGGCACAATGCTGTTTTGAGCCTGTTTGTGTGTATTAGTTAGCGGCTCCGCCCCCTCTCAGTCTGCCAGGCAACATTTGTTGCATTTTTCAAACATGAAGTGGGAGTGGAGTAAGTTGTTGAGGGTGACATGCTCTTTACTAAAGTCGTGACATTTAAATGAACTTATGCAGCTCAGTTCAAATCAGACAGATACAGTATCTACTCTGCGTTTTGCTGTATGCAGATGACATGCTGTCCAGTATTTGCAATTTTCCCAACCTATTGCATAATGAAACTTGTGCACACCTGTTAGCTACTGATCAAATCTTTCCATTTGGAAAAATGACACTGAAATGTCACGGACAAATGTAATCCTTTTAAACCAAACATCTGCAATAAGTGCTACATTAAATGTTTTAGCCAAGACAAAGAATTTTTTTAAACAGTCTATACCAAAAACACAGGTTGGTTTGACAATTTTTTCTAATAAAGTCTCAATATAAAAGGTGCTTCGCATCAGAAAAACAAAGAAAGGATCTGCTACACTTTATGAAATATATTTTTAAAAGGGCCTCTTTTGCCAGAACTTTTTAAAATTCCTGCCAAATAAAAAAAAAAAGTTCACTCATCTGTTGTCTAAACTGGATTAAATTGAATGTCAGTGCAAACTAAAACAAAAAAGCTTTAAGATGTCTCATATTACACCGTCAGGTAACACAAAAGCACCAGCTGATCCAGTGTTTGTAGGCCAAATTCAATCTACAGAGTTCCGAGATGCTGTTCGCCTTTCCCCCCTTTCCTGTTGTCAGACCCGTACGGCATGCCATCAGCCCGGCCGTCCACAAACGTCTCCAGCTTTCAGCGATGGGTTGCACACATAAGTACACTTGGTGTAAAAACTCACAGGTAACTAAAGAAAACAACTTCACCGGATTTCATGCATTTGGGATCCTTAACAAGATACAGGATCTAAACTGGAAGCACATATGACTTTGGGACATTTCTATTCAGAACATCATAGCAAAGTTTACATACAACATTATTACCAAAATCAAACATTACACAACAGAGGGTTATTGCCACGTTCATTTCTTTCCGAGAATGCAGTGACGGAAAAATGTGCATCAGCAAAGACACTGAAAACGTAGAAACGCCTAACAGTCAGTAAAATGTTTTTATTCGCTCACAAACGGCCACTTTGGCAAAAAAGAACTCCCCTTTGTCATCTTGGATTCAAAAAAATCTCAGCTGCCTTTTTAAGTGCTCTCTGCCTCAACCATTAATGCTTTTGTAGCCCTGCCTGACTCAAAAAGAGGAAGAATTGGGACAAGAAATCAGAACAAATGACCGTATTCATCTGTTTTTAAAAAACACCTCACGGCACAGCTTACCCATTAAATCCCCTGCTCTGTTGTTGGTCGTGTTATTGTTGTTCGCTGGAGGAATTTTCAAATGCGGCACAAATCAACCGATGTGTTATTTATTACCTTCAGAATAAATACAGCACTCTTTACTTGGCAAACATACTGTTGAGTTAATAAAGACCACGAGATATTTACAACGTTTGGGAGCACGCAGGTTTTGGGCCTGGCTACATTTTTATAAAGATAAAGAATCAACCTGGTGTCACTAAAACCTTTGGTAGGCAGATTGTGACTCTAGCGCCCTCTACTTGCAGTGAAATAAACATTTCTACTCATAAACATACCCCTCCACAGGAGAGGCCCCTGGAGATCCTCATCAGTTACTTTAAGTAAACCTTTAAAACCCTCCACGTGTTTTTTTAAGCACGTCTGAATATGCTAAGCTTTAAGAGCTACAGTCGCTAAAAAAAATAGAGATAGTTCTCCCTCGTCTAAGGAAGCTACTGCATGTCTCACCACGTTTGTGAACAAGTGCTACGTGTTGTTCTAGATTTTGTTTTTTTAGAACGAAAAAGTGCAAAAATGGCGTCAATAACACACAAAACACTATGAGTTATTACTGTTTACGCACACAGTAGTTTTAAGTGTTTGTGTGCACACACACGTACGTGGGGTGGAGAGGGATGGACCTAAGCTGAATCAGACCACTAACCCCCCCCCCCTCTACCTTTCCTGTTTTCCTTCGGTACTGGACTCAGATCCAGAATCTACACCGATCAAACTCCTGCTCCTGTTCAGCCTCAGATTTTAAGTGCAACACACGAGAACGGGGATCCATGTTTGGAGTGTGTACTTCTGATTGAAGAAGCGCTGTGTGTGTGTCTCTTAAACCAGACTAGATAGCCTAACTTGAGCTAAACCCTATGTTCCATGTGCCTTTAGAGCACGGGGGGGTACCCAGAACGGTCCACCTCTTCTCTGAGTGAAGGAGCCAGGCGCTCTCCACAGGCCCATCGCTCCCATCATGCCTCACTGCCTGTCCGTGCGTGTATCCAAAACTCCAGCGTCACATCAAGAGACAGCGACGGGAGGTCAGTGAAGGCGACAGTGCAAATTTAGGTTCCCTCTGTGTTTGTGTCTGTGTTGTATGTCTGCGGGGAAGGGAGTTCTCCTTCTGCCTCACTGATGCGTCATGGATTTCTGTTTTGTTTTTTTTACAGCGGGCCGTACTTAGCCTCGTAGCGGGCCAAGATGTTCTTACAGCGCCCACAGTCTTTTCGCAGCTCAGCAACCTGTTGCCTCAGCGCCGCGTTTTCCCGCTCTAGAAACGAAGCGCGCACCGTGATCTGGTTCTCCTTCAGCCGCCGCGCGTCACGAGAACGCTTTGCCGCCAGGTTGTTCTTCTTCCTCCGGGACCAGTACTTCTCATCCTAAGAAATGGGAAGGAAGGACACCCTCTCCATTAACTTCACTGGCATGTACCAAAACTGTTTTGTTAAGCCACGGAGCCAAAACTACCTTCTGCTCATCGGGAACAAACACCTTCTTGGCCTTCTTGATCATCGGCTGTGGTTTCAGCTCCTCATCAGAGAACTTGTGTTTGCGCGGGTTGAACAGCTCTCCTCCAGGGACGCTGGACAGGACTAGATCTGTGGGATCTGGCTGGAAGTTGATGTCCACCTCAATGGCATCAGGATCCACAGGGGAGGACGTGTTGCACTCTGTGGGTTTACAGTCCGAAGGCACAGAAGGAATGAGTTATTCTGAATACAACTAAGGACTCTCCAATGAAAAGATCCTTCAGTCTATCGACTCTCCGCGAGACCTGAAGCTCTTGAAGGATTTTGTCAGAACAGCTGTTCCACTTCTTCAGACAGCTAGATACACTTGCCTAATTCACAAGTGACACAAATGTGAATTTAATCTCAAGAAAAAACTAAAAGTAACATCGGTAGCAGGTTAGAGTGACGAATCGTCATCCTTCTTGCTTTGCAAACATGTATGTGTTGTGGGAAGTGCTCTAAGGTCTGGGTTTGACAGTGTGTGTGTGTGTGTGTGTGTGTGTGTGTGTGTGTGTGTGTGTGTGTGTGAGATCAGAGCAGCATAAACAACTGTAGCAGAGGCTAATAAGGTTTTTAATTCTTCCTTGATCTAACTCAGGATCTAAAATGTAAAATAAAAATGATATTTAGGGTCGGATGGGGGTGTTTTATCTAAACTACGCTTAATAACCTTTCATTAATCTGGTTTACTTGCCTGTTCTTTTAACTTCTGCTTTGGCTGGTGGCTTTTTGGGCACAGCTTCCTCTTCCTGTTCTTCCTCATCCTCATCTTCCTCTAGTTTAGCAGGTTGCAAGGTTGTGACGGTCACAGGTTCTTCAGGTTCAGAGGTGGCCGCTGTGGGGGAAGGATCGGGAGCTGGGGTAGGGGCAGGAACTTCAGCCGCAGGCGTGGCAGGTGCAGGAGTGGGTGTGGAAGTTACTGCAGCAGCCAATCCAAGAAGTTTAGGAATGCATTTGCCTTTGCCTTCCACTGAAGCTAGAGTCTTCTGCAGCTCCTCTTCATCCAGGCTCACGGGGATGCCGTTCTCCAGGAGGAACTCATCCAGGTCCATGTACTCCAGGTGGAAGGTCTCCCCGTCATAAGGAATGGTCTTCTCCCAGATGGCAGGAGTCAGGGAGGCTGATACCCCTCCACTGCCGCCACTGCCACCCCCTGTTCCTCCTCCTCCTCTTGCACCTCCACCTGTACTGGATGCAACATCCCCACCCTCAATACTGTCAGGGGGAATCTGCTTCTCTTTCTCCAAATCTGGAAAAAATAAATTAAAAGATATCTCACTGTAGCAGCTGTCACTGAAAATAGTTGAAAACAGAGATCATTCATTTATGGAGTGAAAGAGGATTTTTAGTGCAATCTGACCAACATTCCTATGAAGAATGACCTGTCATCAGAGCCGACAGAGTTGGTGCATGAAGCGTGATGAAAGGCGCACTTGTTCCACATGTGCAACCCTAAATAAAAACCCACAACAAACAACCTAGGAACCAAAAAAGCCAAAGTCCGTGACACTGGCAGAAAGCCCAGAGTTGCCTCTATCTTTTTGTGTCTGTACAGGCTGACCTCACTGCTCTGAGACCAGCCCAGAGAAAAGGGAACTTTTTGTTCTTTTTCTGTTTCCTCGCAGCCTGGAGGCTACGCGCAACACATGGCTCATAAAACCACCCTCTCACCACAAAAACGACCACTTTTTACTGGAAAACACGCGTTTTAATAACCCTGCGTCCATTAAAAATTCGATTCTGTGGTTTCAATATCCGTCAAGCTGATTCAGTTTGAGCTTACCGTCGTCGCCCTCCTCCAGGATGTTAGGAGGAGGGATATCCATGATCTTCTTCAAAACAAAAGGGAAAGACTTCTGCGGAGCCGCCGGGACCTCGTTAGGACCGAGCTGGGGTGCCAGAGCTACCGCTGCTTCGCCGGGCATTGTTCTTACCGAGGGGACCGGGGCTGCGTCGGCAACGTGAGCCGGACCAAAAAAGACAGAAAGGAACAAGCACTTGTCCGCGTTTGCTACCGCTGTCGGTGTCACCAAGTGAATAAAAACGCTAAAAATCGAGCAAAATCAACAGCACTCCACTACCTCACGCCCCGTGCCCACCGAGCGTTCTCATTGGATATTCATGAGTCGCGCGCCACGCCTGCTGATGAAATAGTAGAAGCTGATAGGTTGTCGCAGTTATCAATTTGACTATATGTGTCCTAGCGGTTCCTTATATGGCTCTGGCAGCTCCAGATACGTCACGTGAGCCTCAAAAACATAAATAATTTATTCAAACACACACGAAAAACAACGCTAGTTCGGTTAAAAGGCTAACACATTGTTTTGAATTTACAGTATCATTTTATTGGCTAAGACTATCGAGTGACAATACATAAACCTCCATCTCTCCGGACTGACTACAAACTGAGCTGCGCAGCAGCCCCAGAAACGCAGGAAGTCTCGCTTCTCCACCTGCAAGAACCAGACACTCGTGGCCAAACACGTGCGTTCCGCCTTCATCCGCCCTCACGTGAAAGTACAAGCTGTCGAGGGGCGGGACTTTGGAGCTACTGCACGTGCAGGTCAGTGAGAGCAATGAAACAGCAAACTTGAAAGTCAATCATTGTTCACCAATTACGTGGACGTTTAATGGTTTTTGTAGCATTTTTCGTGCGATTTTTGTTCTTTATTTCTAAATCATGTTTACTTCCTTCGCAAAACACGTGATTTCTGAAGAAAACTGACTTCACGTACAGCAAAATGAACAGGTGGCATTGTGGGACTTGAGTTTCTGTGGGCGTTCAGGAGCTCATGATTTGATCTGTCTGAACAAAACATTAGATGTTTACAGCAAATCCCAGCTGTCGTGCATTTTTACACTCAGCAGTGGGAAATGCATGACTGCCTGATCATTTTATCATTTCTTTTCCCAAACAGAAAAACTCAACTAGGAGAGCATTTGACTGGCAAACGAAAAAAAAATAAGCTTTTGCATTTGGATCTTCTAAAACACAGGAGCTGTTTGCGTTGTTCACTAAGAGAAAAAAATACTTTTAAACTTAGTGCATGTCAAATAAGTCAAAAACATACAGTAATAGTTCAGTGTTTTACTATATGTTGTGATATACAGTAGTCAAAATTACTGTTATATTACATATGAGACAAGAATGTTGATTTTTGTGCAGGAATAAAAGTAAATGTTTTAATTTTCCCATTCCAAAAGTTCATGAACTTAAACAAATGTGTTTATAACATGAATAAGTGTGAATGTTTGCACATGTGTATTTCAGTAAGCTCTTCCAAATGATGTGACCGTCTTTCATGGTGCTGTTTAAGTGACAGAAAAAAAATTCACATATCATAACATGGGTACATAGTTTTTTGCACTTTTGCCTGAAGCTTTTTTTCCCTGGAGCTGTCCGGTGCTGAAATGGCTTCACGTCAAGTATTGTTTGACAATATTGTGCCTAGGTTTGACCTAATTTCACACGTGACCGATTTCCCATATAAGAGGATGGCAAATAGACAGCATCATTTAAAAGTTGTAAAAAGTGTCTGCACTGATCTTTAGGAATCTGTAGAAGGTATTTTGTGCCTATGAAGCCCCTTCAGAAGGAATCCAACAGTCCTCATCTGCCCAATCTGATCGGACTGATGGTGCAGCTGATCTCCAAATTCATGCAACTTGAAAATTTAAAATCTTCAACAACTAAATGGTCTTTGAACATTACGCACCAGAGACATTCAGCTTGTATATCAAATGCCTGGGGTGCATTAAGAGGAATCACATTTAGGCTGTTTTGGGATTTTGGGCTTGTAGGCGTTTCGGGGTGAATTTAAAAGTCTATTTGGTCATAATCTGAAGAAATTGTCACAAACAAAAGGAATTTAACAATTAAATACTTAGAGTAAAACACACATGATGAAACTCTGAGTGAAAACGTTTTCGGTGTTAGTGCATCAGCTGCTGGCTGTCCTGTGTTGAACCCATAACAGACAAGTTATCTTATGCCCCTGCAGACTTTCATTGCCTAAACATGTCTCGTTGTCTCATTTCTACATTTTTATAGTCATATAATCAGAGGTTAGGATAACAATTTACTGAATGAGTATTATTGTTTGCACCTGACTAAAAAAGCAAAACAACACCTATTTTACATATGATTTTACACAGAAAAGTCAGCACAAACTCAGACTCAAACCTTTAAAAGGAATAGATGGTAACTTAATAAAATGGAATATTATTAGAGTGCATATTTGCATTATTGTAACTGTAATTCCTTTAGCTTCCTGTTCGGTTATTATTGATGTAGAATGCAAACCTCCTTTAGTTGTGTCAAATGGACAATATTTGGAGTAATATACAAGTAAACACTCATGTAGGATATAAATACTTGAAAAAAGTGTTTATTTTTAGTTACATTACAAATCTTTTTAAAGTTACTCATAAGTTACAAGTGCTAAATGTGTGTAAAAAATTAAATGTGGCTCTGTGTTTTGGTTTTAACAAATACAGAAAACTCTAAATGAAATATTCTCACCAATGTCGTCAAAGGCAGAGAATGGGAAGGAGTAGTCGGCTAAGGCCTTCAGGAGATCAGGAATGTCGCTCCTTTCCTCGTCGAAGATTTGGTTGCTTGCAGACATGATGAACGTTCAGCTAAACTCCAGACCAGCAGTAGATCAGATGCTCAGGACCGGGTTTGGCTTCACCAGAGGACTTGTGTGACTTTTCATCAACTTATCAGCATCACGGGGATGTCAGCATGAGTTTAATCATCAACACAAGTCACACCCACTTTCAGTCTTCAATTTTAATGGAGTATAACTCGGTCAATCAAACCACTGCATGAGTGAGCAGGAGGGGGCGGGCATTCTCAATCACAACAACAAGGTTTTCCAGACAGCTTCCGTGCAGAATACATGTCAGCACGTGCAGTGCCCAGCTGATTTCTAAACACACGCTGACATCTACTGTTGAGTTTATGAAATGCAACAAGCATGCTTCATGTGTGGAAGCCAACTGATGATCCTGACCTTGTTAGAAGTCCCTCTAAGACACTTTGTGTCTGAGACTGGACAAAAAACTATATTAAACAATGACAAAGAAACTATCAGATCGGTTAAATCAGAGTTTAACGAGACAATTAATTTTTACCCTACCAACCCATATTCACCAATATCTATGTTTACGTCAACATTTTGAATGGAATGCACAGCATTTTCATGGCCATCACCGTTTGTGTCACACAACCCAACCCAACAGCTCGTACTCATTCTTCTAGAAAATATTCAGATCATCTGCATGCTGAATAAAAAATAAATATTTCTGTGAAAGGGTTTCTGAACATTAAAGAGCAAGTCATCCCCAAATCATTTTTTTCCTGATAAAACTACATAAATGTGTGTCTAATCGTGCTGCAGACACGCATAGTTTTGCACTTTAGTGTATTTTAGTTAAAATTTCAATTTTCTGCCTAAAACTGTCAGTGTTGTGCCGTTGTCAGGTAAAAACTCTGCACTTCATTTGAATTTAAATCTGCCATCGCTATTGGCTAAGAGGTACCCTAGAACGTTAGCTGGTACCATATCATGTCACAATGTTGTTGTGAGCCTGTGTGTGTGCGCGTGTGTATTTGTTAGCCGCTCCACCCTCTGTCTGCTAGGCAACAGCATTTGTTGCATTTTTCAAACAGGAAGTAGGAGTGGAGTAATACTCAAAAAAATCACATTTTTTTGTGCTGATAAACTATATAAAGGAGTGTCTAATCATGCTGCAGACACGTGTAGTCAATAATTTGGCAGTTCAGTGCATCTTAGTTAAAATTCAAATATTCTGCCTAAAACTGTCAGTGTTGCGCCGTCGTCAGGGAAAATTCTGCACTGTATTTGAATTTAAATCTGCCACTGCTATTGGCTAAGAAGTATGCTATTGTAACCCAGAAGCTAGAACCTTAATGAGGTATTAACTAATTGGCTTACTAATATGATCCATCCTCAATTTAGATAAAATATAAAATATAAATTAAGGAAATTAACAATACTAATTAATAGATATCTAATTAACTAATAGATAATTTCATAATGAATTATTGGAAGGGTGAATAACTAAAATAACGAGTTTAATATTAAACATCGGTTAAAACAAGAATCTTGAACATCACTAACAGAAACAGAAGAGGAAAGCTGTATACTATTGGTCCAGGTGGGAATCTGAAATTTCATTGGCTGAGAGAAATAAGTCCCGCCTCCGCGAAATAAAACCGTGCGACGCAGCTGAGCGAGAGGAGAGACAAACGGCTGTGCAGCACGCAGATACAGAAAGCAAAGACTGAGCGGTTAGAGAGAGAGAGAGAGAGAAAAAAAAAACAACGGTCGAGGCCGTGAAGAACCCTGATTTGGGTGCCGCATAGATAGAGGGAGAGGCGGACTTGACTCCTTCTAATAAGAGCTAGGAACTTGGAACCAACGCGATTTGTGTGGAGACGACAGAGTGAACCAATCCTCTGTAGGAGGGAACCGTTGGAGCGCGTTGGCTGGGTTTTTTTTTTCCTTGGGTTTGATCCCGACTCCTATGATCACTCACTTGGAACGAGAACTGGATTTCTTCCTGACGAGGGAGATGGCGAGCCTTAACCACTGAACGAACCAGGACATCTCAAGTAACTGAAGAGCAGACTGCTCTCTTCTGTGAACAATCTCAACGGTGTGGTAGGAAAAAATCGCACCACCGGACTCTGACTTTCACCCCAAGCGTGGGGATTTGACTTGACGCCGGCTGACTTGTGACTCATATGATCAAATCTCATACCGACCATTTTACTATTGTCGATTGTTTTCATCTGTTTTTGTGTGTTATCTTTATGTGTTATATTTCCCATTATTATTAAAATTTCGTATATAAACCGTTTCATGCTATACCCGTGACTCCAGTCATTCTTAAACAACCTCCAATTCTCCCCGAACCTAATTATTGGCCCATTTGTTTATTTTTTCTTTTAATTATCTTATTGTATCCTGTAATCCGGTTACATAAAACTTGGCGAGCCAGCCAGGAGAATTGTAGAGTTGTTACCTTAGCTAACCATTGACTGACATCATAAGAGTGCCTGGAGGTCACAGTGGTTTGCCATTTTGGCATTATTGGTACTTTTGAGTGTTTTAAAATGGAAGTTGTGAAAACAGAAAAGGTCAAAGTTTCAAATGCTGTTTTAATCAGTGGGTGAACTGATACAGACCTTGATAACGAAGTCTTTGGGTTTATGGAAGGATTCGGACCAGTTAACAGGCGCATTAAGTTACCAAACTGTGATCAGATTATTGTGGAGTTTCAACATGAAGCCACTGTTAAGGAATTAAAGAAACAATGTTTACCCTATGACAAACCTTGTACTAGGAACCCAGATGTTTTCTTTCATATTCAAGACCTAGCCAGCGCGTACAGTCTAGAAACTAGCACATCTGCCACTGATGCCTATCTGTCAGAGCTCAGGGACATAGCTGCGCGTAGCAATCAATCATTTAAAGACCTTCTAATGGAGGAACTGGCAAAAATTGGGGAATCTTTAGGAAGGGATACCCATGCATCTGAACCAGTCACTGAACTAGAGCCAATGCTCCATAGTGACCAAGTTACATATTCCCTGCCTTTAACACCAGAAGTTAACTATATGAACAACTCAAAGGACAATTGTCCACCTACAGAGACTGGAAAACAAAACCCTTGCATTCCACCAAATCTTTTAAACACACCTGAGGTTCAGCGTGTTATTGTGGAACACATTGTTAAAAGCAGTGAGGTTATCCCTCCGCCTACTTCACAATACAGACTAAAACCGTTCTCAGGGCGAGTTCCACACCCTTCTTTTGAAACTGACTATGATACTTGGCGTAGTAGTGTAGTGTTATGCATAAATGATCCTTCACTCACCAAGTCCCAAATTGTACGAAGAATCGTGGAGAGTCTGTCAGCCCCAGCAGCGAGCATCGTTAAAGCTCTTAGTCCAAAATCCGACCCGGAAACGTACCTTGAACATCTCGATTCAGCTTACGCAGCTGTCGAAGACGGCGACGAGCTCTTTGCTCGCTTCTTAAACACAAACCAGGACAGTGGTGAAAAACCTTCCGATTACTTTCAGAGGTTATACACCTTGTTAAACCTAGTTATTCAGAGGAATGGAATTTCCTCCAGTGACGCCGACCAGCAGCTGCTCAAGCAGTTTTGCAGAGGCTGTTGGGACAGCTCGCTGATTTCAAACCTGCAACTCGAACAAAAGAAAGACAACCCGCCTCATTTTACAGCACTTCTCCTCAAACTGCGCACTGAAGAAGACAAACAGGCTACTAAAGCAGCACGCATGAAACAACACTTAGGGGAACAACGAACTAGAGTGTATTCAAATGTGCAAACAACATGCTCTCAGAGTAAAAACACTTGTGAACTGGAAATAGATGATAACTGTGATGACTTACGCAAACAAATCGCTGAGCTCAGGAGCCAAATTGCACAGCTTAAGGTTAACAACACAGATAAAAAGGCAAAGAAAACTCAAAAAGAGTCAAAACCCCGTGTGGGGACTAAAATTCCAGATGAGCCCAAACAGATTCAGCAGATAACAGCAGTGGTGCCCAGACCAAAGCCTGGATACTGTTTTAAGTGCGGAGAAGATGGGCACATAGCTTCTAGCTGTAGCAACGAGCCAAATCCAGCACTAGTTGCAACTAAAAGACTTGCTCTTAGACAGAAGCAGCGCGAGTGGGAGATGTCAAAGCCAATTGCTCAGTCTCCTCCTTTAAACCGGTAGAAGCTCCTATCGTGGGACAGATAGGTGCTAAAGTAGAACCAAGTCCCTCTAAGGAAAGGACAGAGAGACTTTTTTGCAAGCCAGTTCATGCTCATTCAGTGCCAAAACTTCCCAAAAGATTAGTGGGTGGGCGATGCACAGCTACAGTCTCAGTTAACAGTGTTGAATGTAATTGTTTACTGGATTCAGGGTCCCAGGTAACCACCATTGCCAATTCTTTTTACCAAGAACACTTACCTGACCTCTCAATTAAACCCATCAGTAATCTGTTAGAAGTCGAGGGCGCAAACGGTCAAGCAGTTCCTTATTTAGGATACATAGAGATAAGTGTCACATTTCCAAAAGAGCTCGATCAGTCTGGACTTGAGTTACCTACCCTTGCGTTAGTGGTTCCGGATATAAGCTCAAACTCTGATACACCACTACTCATTGGCACAAACACACTCGATCCTTTGTATGAGCAATTGTCTGCCAATAACTTACCTGATTCCAAGGCACTCTCTTATGGGTACCAACACGTGCTAAAAGCCTTAGCAGTCAGAAAAAAACAAAGCAAAGATGGACGAGTTGGTGTGGTGAAGCTTCGAGGGAGAACCCAAGAAGTTCTCCCTGCAAATAAAAAACTGTTACTAGAAGGGTTTATGCAACCCAGCCAAAACAAGCATGAGCCTTATGCACTCATTGAACAACCCACCAATGGTTCTCTACCAGGGGGTATAATTGTAGACTGTTGCCTCATTTCCTTACCTTCACATGGTCCATACAAAGTACCTGTTGTACTAAGAAACGAAACTAACCATGACATCACATTACCCACTAACTGTGTGATCGCTGAGTTAGTTAAAGCCGATCGTGTTATGCCATATCCAGAACCTGACAAAAGTGATCAGAAAGTACTTGCGGCGTGTAGTTTGCAGCAACAGACTTCACCTTCAAACCCTCCTCTCAGTTTTGACTTCGGTACTTCGCCCTTGTCCGAAGAATGGAAAGGGAGGATCACCAACAAACTTAACACTTACTCCGATGTGTTTTCGCACCACGATCTTGATTTTGGTCATACACAACAGATAAGACATCACATCAACTTAAAAGACGAGACCCCATTCAAACAGAAATCTCGGCCGATCCATCCACATGATTATGAAGCCGTGAGAAAACATTTGGAAGCCCTCTTGGAAACCGGTATAATAAGAGAGTCGGAGTCTCCATTTGCCTCACCAATAGTCGTAGTTCGGAAAAAGAATGGTGAGGTACGTCTATGTATAGACTATAGAAAGCTTAATCTGCAAACCATTCGCGACGCATATGCCCTGCCTAACTTGGAGGAGTCCTTTTCTGCTCTCGCTGGATCACAGTGGTTTTCTGTGATGGACCTCAAGTCAGGTTACTATCAAATAGAGATGTGTGAAAAGGATAAACCTAAAACTGCTTTTGTTTGCCCGTTTGGGTTTTATGAATTTAACCGTATGCCACAAGGAATAACAAATGCTCCAAGCACTTTCCAACGGGTTATGGAAAAGTGTATGAAGGACATTAATCTGAAGGAAGTGTTAGTTTTCCTAGACGACTTGATCGTCTTTTCCAACTCCTTGGAAGAACACGAAACCAGACTTTCTCACGTTCTTGAACGGCTTAGAGAATACGGACTCAAGCTATCACCAGATAAGTGTCGTTTTTTCCAGACATCTGTGCGTTATCTTGGACATATAGTATCTCGAGATGGCATAAAAACCGATCCAGATAAGGTGGAAGCACTCAAAACATGGCCGAAGCCTCAGACTTTGAAGGAACTCCAATCTTTCTTAGGATTTACCGGTTATTACCGACGCTTCGTTAAAGATTACTCAAATATTGTCAAGCCACTAACATCTCTCACGGCTGGTTATCCACCCAAACGGAAAAACTTTAAAACACCACCATGTAGATCAAAGTACTTGAACCCCAAAGAACCCTTTGGGAATCGTTGGAGCCAAGACTGTGAGAAGTCCTTTCAAACTATTATTGAAAAACTTACCACTTCGCCAGTTCTTGGCTACGCTGACGCAAAACTCCCATATCTAGTACACACAGATGCTAGTACGACCGGACTCGGTGCAGCGCTATACCAAGTGCAAAACGGTGTCACACAGGTAATCGCTTATGCAAGTCGCGGTTTAAGCTCTAGTGAAACTAGGTACCCTGCGCACAAGTTGGAGTTTCTAGCCTTAAAGTGGGCCATAACAGATAAGTTTCATGACTATTTGTATGGGAACACATTCACTGTCATTACTGATAATAATCCGTTAACTTACCTCTTAACAACGGCAAAACTCGATGCAACGAGCTATCGTTGGCTAGCTGCGTTGTCCACCTATAATTTTGACATCAGATACCGTGCAGGTACACAGAACGTTGACGCGGATGGCCTGTCTAGGAGGCTGCATGATAAACCTGAAGACAACTCAAAATTCACTGAGGAATGCCAACGACTAGATGAGTTCCGATCTCATCTTTTTTCCTCTGTCAAAGAAGTCGAGCTTCAACTTCAAGCCGAAGCAGTGAAGGCAACATGCCAAAAGCACATGGTCTTGGATGAGACTGATTCTCCTTGTGGTTTAGTTCAGTCACTTGCCATGTCTGCAGCGGCCATTCCAGACCTATTCCAGTTGGAAGACAATAGTGACAGTTTCTTTGCTGTGCCCAAGTATAACCATGCTGACCTTGTCTCCTTGCAGAGGAAAGATCCAACCATTGGCCGAGTCATTCAGCTGCTTATGACTGACAATAAACCGCCAACTGATACTATTGCAGAACCCCCGGTGGTTCTTAACCTTTTGAGAGAGTGGAAACGGTTTGAGTTTCAAAATGATTTACTGTACCGGAGACGCCAATTAGGACCAGAGACATCATTGCAGTTAGTCTTGCCTGATTCATTACGTTCAACAGTCATGCAAAGCCTACATGATGATATGGGGCATCTTGGGGTTGAACGTACGACAGATCTCATTCGGTCCCGTTTTTACTGGCCAAGAATGGCTAGTGATATCGAAATCAAAGTTAAAACTTGCGAAAGATGTATCCGTCGGAAGGCCCTCCCTGACAAAGCTGCTCCAATGGTGAGTATTACCACCACCAGACCTATGGAGTTAGTTTGCATGGATTTTCTCTCCATAGAACCAGACAGTAAGAACACTAAAGATGTCTTAGTGATTACAGACCATTTTACAAAGTATGCAGTGTCCATCCCAACCAAAGATCAGAAAGCCACCACCGTCGCGAAGAACCTGTGGGAACATTTTTTAGTCCACTACGGGTTTCCTGAGCGTCTTCATAGTGATCAGGGACGGGATTTCGAATCACGTACAATCAAGGAACTTTGTTCTTTACTTGGTATCCGTAAAGTCAGAACGAGCCCTTATCACCCTCGTGGCAACCCCGTTGAACGGTACAATCGTACATTACTCAGCATGTTGGGAACTTTACAAGCCACTGAGAAACATCACTGGCGCGATTTTGTAAAACCACTTACTCACTCGTACAATTGTACAAAAAATGACGTGACGGGATACTCTCCCTACGAGCTAATGTTCGGTAGGCAGCCTCGGTTGCCTATAGATATTGCCTTTGGGTTACCGCATTTGAACAAGCCCTCTATAACTCATTCTCAGTATGTTAAAGAACTGAAGAGTCATCTGGAACAGAGTTATGACATTGTCATAAAAAACTCTCAAAAAACAGCGAGGAAGAACAAAGAACGGTTTGACAGAAACATTCGTGAGTCCACACTAGGTGTGGGAGATCGTGTTTTAGTCCGAAATCTTCGCTTAAGAGAAAAGCATAAATTAGCAGACAAATGGGAGCAAACAGTGTATATAGTTCTCAAACAGATGGAAAACTTGCCAGTATACACTGTAAAACCAGAGAACGGAGAAGGACCCAACAGAACACTCCACAGAGATCTTTTACTGCCTTGTGGTTTTCTCTCTTCATTAGAAAATGAAACAGAACGCGTTACGAAACCTAGCAGACCTCATACAAGACAGAGTTCAGCCTTAGAACCTGACCCAGATGAGCCACTTGACGAAGAGGTAGATGAGTTTTATTACTCTGATCTTCCACAAGTGCTAAACCGACCATCCTATCAAATAGCGGTCACCTTGCCAAATAGGGAACTCATAGCAGATTCAGGACCGGTAAATAATATTCAACAACAAAACACACTATCCTTACACACAGGGGATCGCAAGGAACCAACCTTAGCTGGTAATGAAAATGCTGAATTGTCCTTACTTGACAAAGGCATCAACACCGAAACATTCTTACCTGACAGAATGAGTGAAACTGCGACATTCTTACCTGAAAGAGTGAAAGAAGCAGCAACATACTTACCTGAAAAAACGAAAAAAAACGAAGTATACTTACCTGACGTAGAAACGGGGGATGAAACTAACACAAACCTACCTCAATTGGATGGTGTCCTAAAGTCGCAGCAACGTGATGTAAGTTTTGAACCCATCATACACGATCAGACACATACATCTGAAAAGACCAAAGTCTTAGAGAATAGCTCATCAGCTCTGTCGGAAACAGAGAGCTCACTTCGTCCTGTCTCAGTTGAGAATCAAACCGAAACGGATGAGCATGATACTGTGCAACCAGAGATGTATGTCAGGAGATCTGAACGAAGTAGTCAGCCTCCTCAAAGACTAACTTACTCTCAATTGGGCAATCCACTAGTGACCGTAGTTAGGTCCCTTTTCCAAGGACTTAATAAAGCTTTTATTGACTCTCTTACTCAAGAAGTTGTGTACCCCGTAGAAACAATGCACAGGGACGTGCATGATATTTAATGGGGGAGGATGTAACCCAGAAGCTAGAACCTTAATGAGGTATTAACTAATTGGCTTACTAATATGATCCATCCTCAATTTAGATAAAATATAAAATATAAATTAAGGAAATTAACAATACTAATTAATAGATATCTAATTAACTAATAGATAATTTCATAATGAATTATTGGAAGGGTGAATAACTAAAATAACGAGTTTAATATTAAACATCGGTTAAAACAAGAATCTTGAACATCACTAACAGAAACAGAAGAGGAAAGCTGTATACTATTGGTCCAGGTGGGAATCTGAAATTTCATTGGCTGAGAGAAATAAGTCCCGCCTCCGCGAAATAAAACCGTGCGACGCAGCTGAGCGAGAGGAGAGACAAACGGCTGTGCAGCACGCAGATACAGAAAGCAAAGACTGAGCGGTTAGAGAGAGAGAGAGAGAGAAAAAAAAAACAACGGTCGAGGCCGTGAAGAACCCTGATTTGGGTGCCGCATAGATAGAGGGAGAGGCGGACTTGACTCCTTCTAATAAGAGCTAGGAACTTGGAACCAACGCGATTTGTGTGGAGACGACAGAGTGAACCAATCCTCTGTAGGAGGGAACCGTTGGAGCGCGTTGGCTGGGTTTTTTTTTTCCTTGGGTTTGATCCCGACTCCTATGATCACTCACTTGGAACGAGAACTGGATTTCTTCCTGACGAGGGAGATGGCGAGCCTTAACCACTGAACGAACCAGGACATCTCAAGTAACTGAAGAGCAGACTGCTCTCTTCTGTGAACAATCTCAACGGTGTGGTAGGAAAAAATCGCACCACCGGACTCTGACTTTCACCCCAAGCGTGGGGATTTGACTTGACGCCGGCTGACTTGTGACTCATATGATCAAATCTCATACCGACCATTTTACTATTGTCGATTGTTTTCATCTGTTTTTGTGTGTTATCTTTATGTGTTATATTTCCCATTATTATTAAAATTTCGTATATAAACCGTTTCATGCTATACCCGTGACTCCAGTCATTCTTAAACAACCTCCAATTCTCCCCGAACCTAATTATTGGCCCATTTGTTTATTTTTTCTTTTAATTATCTTATTGTATCCTGTAATCCGGTTACACTATGATGTCATCTGGTATATTATGATGTCATAATGCCATTGTGAGCCTGTGTATGTGTGTATTTGTTAGCGGCTCCGCCCTCTCGGTCTGCCAAGCAACAGCATTTGTTGCATTTTTCAAACAGGAAGTGGGAGTGAAGTAAGAATCTGGTAGGGGGTGACTTGCTCTTTAAAGATTCTTACTCAACCCCCACTTCCTGTTTGAAAAAAGCAACAAATGCTGTTGCCTAGCAGACCAAGAGGGCGGAGCCACTAACAAATACACACACTCACGACATTGTGACATCATAATGTATCATCTAACATCATAGTGTACCTCTTAGCCAATAGCAATGGCAGATTTAAATGCAAATGCTGTGCAGAGTTTTTACCTGACAACGGCACAACACTGACAGTTTTAGGCAAAATATTTAAATTTTAACTAAGAAGAACTAAAATGCTGAATTATTGACTACATTTGCCAACAGCACCATCAGACACTCATTTATATAGTTTATCAGCAAAAAAAATGTTGATTTGAAGTGACTTGCTCTTTAAAGAGATACTAAGCAGTTTTGCTTGCTTTTAGCACCCCCTAGTGTCTTATTAATTATCTGTGATCAAAGCAAAAACTTAAACTCTTCTCATCGCTGTGAGTTTGTCTTTTTAACACCTCAATCTCACTGCTGAAATGTCATTATTTCCTAGACGTACAACCCATCACTAAATCAAGCATATTGGCTGCGTTCACAATCTAAAGCACGCAGGAAACGTGCTGGAAGCAGACTCCAGCTCCACTCCACCAGCAGGGACCAGCCTGAAGTTGCAAGCGTGGCTTTCTGAGATTTCAGGGGTCGGTGGGGGTCTGACTGACATTTCATTAGTTTCATAGTACCCAGGATAAAATCCTACAACCACCAATAGATGCAAATGTTCACAGAGACCACTATGACATCATTAATAATCATAACATTGATAGCTTTGATAATAGATGTGATTAAACCCGTATTTCCTGCAGAAGACAATTCGTTTTCACAATGAGACCAACAGCATCAGACCACATGCTCATCCCTACATGTCCAGGCTCATGTTAAAGAAGTCTTCATGAATGTTTTTACTAACATTTATGTTTTTATTTAAAAAATCATAAAGCATAAAGGACAGAACACCTCATCTCATGAGGAAACCATTGACCTCCAGACTAATTCAGTGTTCATAACATTTCCACAAGAACACAAGTGGAGAATTAAAGGACCATCTGTTGTCCTCAGGCACACCAGCCCCAAAGTTCTCAGGTAACACTTTCACTCACATGCGTGTACCTGTTGAGACTGTCTGTGTGTGACAAAATAAATACATAAACAGATTAGTCGCAACTGTTCTGAAGAGCCTCTTTCATAAATAAACAGAAAAATTATATTAATCTTTAGCATTTAGATGTGAAAAATCAAAAGAAAACTCTGCAAAATCTCGAAGACCACGTTCACTCGTTTTTTTTTCTACACGTATGCAGTGGTTTCTAGTATAAATCAATGCCTTGTGAGTCGATCTCAGCGGAAAAAAAGCTCTGGCGCTACAGTTTCAGGAACTAGAAGTTAGCCAGAGCAGAGGTGGCAGAAGACAGCAGACTTTGGAGTCTTATTTCCTGACACGCGAACATCTCACCTCCAGAGGCAGCGCCAGGAATTTCTACCTGCAGTTGCTTTACTGCTGCTCAGTGAGTGTATGGGGTCGCTGTTCTCCATCGGCACCAAATGAAGAGCGGGGGTGGAGCCTAAACACGAACAAGCACGCCCCTCATTGGTGCGGATTTTGGGGGGTGGGGGGTCCAGAGTTGGGATTGCTAAACCATTGCTTCACCTAATCAGGCTGTTGCTTTAGCAACCCCGAGCTACGGCCTGGCGTCACCCATGGTCGCGTCTGATGGTCCAACAGCAACACGACTCAACCGCTGCCTCAGTTTGCTCTGCAGTGTTGTTTTAGCTCTACAAGTAACTCAAGTCTGAAGGACTTCTACCATGTTGTGTAGTTGGTAATGCTAACAGTTAGCTTCTACTAGCCGAGACATGCTCTGCTCTCTCCTGGATGCTAAACCAGCAACAGTCTTCGCAGCCGTGAACCAAGACGGATGAGTCCATGAACGCTAATTTAAAGTGTGACGTTGATCTGTGTGGCTTTTTCTGACCCACGTTTTTCCCCGTCTATTTTCTATCTGGAGCTGATACAGGAGATCGGGCGGATTATTTTCACGTTTCTGTGAAACCTAGCCTAGTGAACTAGACCAAATTCTTGCTTTGCAAAGAATGGTCTAGGCATGCTCCATTGGAACCTCAGCAGCTCCTACCAGGACTCTGGCTAGCCAATCACAGCTCTCTAGAGGGGTTTCAAACACATAAAGAGCTGTGATTGGTCCATAATGGTGGGCCAATCATAGTGCTCTATCTGCTTAGTGAACAAATCAGAGCTTTATCTGCTTTGTGGGCCAATCAGGGCACTCTATATGCCTGGTGGGTGGGATGATGCAACAGAGTGAAACAAGAGTATGTCACATTCTTTGTCCAGTGGAATGCGGAGATCATTTGAAAGACAACGGTAGAACCCGCCCCACAACCAAGAGCCGTCAATGGAGCATGGCCAGACTAAATAATACATTTATTTAGTCTGGCTTGCCAGGCTATGTGAAACCCAGACTGAGCAATGAAAAAAAAAAAAAACGTTCTCGGTTAACTTTACCTATAATTTTCAGTTCAAGTGTTGCACAAATTCTCAGAGGGACTTCAATAAGAGCTTGATGCCCACATTATTAGGGCTTAATGTTCAAAATTTGGCCTATTCCTGTGTACACGTCACAACTTTCCCAATGTGGATTCTAATTCTCATCGTTGAATGACTCGTCACATGATCTAAGAATAGTCTGGCCAACATTAACAAACAGCTTACCACATTCAGAGCAGATGATGGATCTGGTAACAGTGTTTAAACTCATTTCGATAGCTCTGCGTTCCTTCCAGTCGTCATTAGTTTCAGTTTCTGGCCCACACAGTGAGTGCTTGAGCTGATTCAGGGATGTTTACATCTTCGACCTCTTCTTCGCCCTCACTGACGTCAGTCTCTGATGAGTCGGATTCATGTTCGGGCGCCTTTAGATCTGATTTCATTGTAGTCTCCACTTCTCTGGAGTCCTCTTCAACAGCTTCTGCTTTCATCTGATGAGCTGTGCTGTTGGCTTGAAAACTTCCTTCTTCCATTTGTTGGTGATGAAGCTGTGACAACATAGATTTCTCTTCATCATCCTCACTCTTCAAAGGAGCTACAGTGAATGACAACCTTGTGGTATCAGTCTCCTTCCCACTGAGCTGCTCTCCCTCTGGACTGGACCTGGGTTTCTCCTCTTCCTCCTTTATGTGGAGGAGCTCTGGGTCCTGCTGGTCCACTTCAGGCCCACGATTCTCAGGAACTTCTTCAATCAGCACCACTTGAACATCTGCAGGGAGAACTGAAACACATGTATGTTTTGGACATTGGTACTATCACATTTACATAAATCACCCTGATGTCATTTTTAAGGTTGTTGATTGACTACAAACATCTAATGTTGAATATCAAAGAAGTCTCCTAAAACTAAATGCTTAAAAGACTCGTGGCAGGATGATGGAAAAGCAAATGGAACACACTCCTGAGCCTCCCTGCTAAGGTCTATTCAACAGTTCTGGAGAGGAGGGCCTGCCAGACATTCGAACAATGGTGCAATGTGGTCTTTGCGGGCTTATGTGCGGACGGACGGGCGGAAAACTTCCTTCTAGGTGGAGGACATCGGGGTGCTGCCATCTTCCGGTTTTATCTTTATGTGTGTTTTCCAAATCCCTGACATCTTCTTGTGTCCTGACCACGTTCTAGATACCCGCAGCATCTTCACACAGAACACCAGGCACATAAGCCCATTTTCTCACCACAGTCAGGTAGTGTTGTCAAAAAAATCGATACCCAGATATAAATCGATACTAAAAGTGGTATCTAAATTAGATATTCCATCCCTGTGGTATCGATATTATGGACTATTATACACAGCCTTCTTCAAGTACACCGACACGCACGACAGCCAGATGCCGTAAAGCAGCCTCCGCCTCCCAGACAAACAGAAGAAGACGCCGCATGGCTACATTGCAATTTCCCACGCGAGTTGTCTCCGATCCAAGTTTTGTCTGCCAAATAAATAAACAAAAACATAAACAGCGAATTTGGGAGGCGCTTCACAGCCCAACTTAATTAGCATACCAAGTCCGACACGTAGTTGTATATTCACGCTTATGTGCTTAAAGGAAACTCCCGTTTATTGCAACCTGGACTTAATTTATAGCATGCAGTACGTTTGTTTACTCACGCTGACAACTTTGGTGCTACTTGGATTCCCCGGGGTATTTAGATCCATCGGCCACTCGCCATCAGTGTATATCCATATGACGGGTGCGGACGGGCACCCATGGTGCAGCCTCGAAATAAGACATTATCTGCACCAAAACATCTCCATGTCGAAAGGATTTGTTAGGAATCATTAACGTGATTCCCCTGTTCGTTTGGAGCGGGTCTGGGATTTCTAGGCGTGAACAGACTAGCTGCGGCTAATTAACCGGCGCTTTTAATGACGTCACTGCCGTGCGCCAATCTGTTTTTATTAAGATTACCGGTAGATGTACCTTTGTCCTACTGTGGAGAAATTCGTTTTCTCCCTTTATTGACCAACAGAGTTGTTCAAAAGTACAGAACAAAACATATGGCATTACATCTTATGACAAAACATCACTCTGCAAATAGAGAATATATAGTGAGACAATTCATGATTTAAAGTGTTAACTTTCGCCAGTTTTTGTATGCACGTTTTAAAAAATGCTGATACTTGAAATGTTTAAGCACTTTACACACTTAATTCTTAACATTTAATTTTTGCAATATAAATTGAGGAATGTCATTTTTTGAATAAACTTGTTCAATAAATTGGTGTTTTTAAATAGTATCGAAATCGAGTATCGAGTTTTTTCCCCAAGTATCGAATCGAGTTTGAAATTTTAGTATCATGACAACCCTACAGTCAGGTCACAACCCCCTTGGATGTTGTCAGGCTGCAGCTATGTGCAAGAACCTCGTGTTTCTACAGACTAAACATGTTTGTTCTCGTGGATGTCAAAAGTATTTTTGTAGAGAAGTCTTTGTGTATAATCTCTAGCACATCAGGGCGAATTCTCATGCAGCTCTTTAAATGCGTCTTCTAGCAAAATCGTTGTTCACAAATGTTGTAACCAAGCATTCTCTTACCTGTGTGGCTTTTCATGTGTGCATTTAAGTGTCCTCTTTGGTTAAACCTCCGTGTGCAGACGTCACAAGCAAACGGTTTCTCTCCCGTGTGGATTCTCTGATGTGTGACTAAAGTTGTCTTTCGAGCAAATTTTTGTCCACACTCTTCACAAGGAAATGGTTTCTCTCCCGTGTGGATTCTCTTGTGTTTGACGAGGCTTGCCTTTTGGGTGAATCGATGTGAACACACGTCACAAGAAAATGGTTTCTCTCCGGTGTGGATTCTTTTGTGTTTGACGAGGCTTGCCTTTTGGGTAAATCTTTGTCCACAAGTGTCACAGTCGAACCGTTTCTGCCCTGTGTGGGTCTCCATGTGTTTGTTAGCCGTTGTCTTTTGGGCAAATTTCTGTCCACAAAAATCACAAGCAAACGGTCTTTCTCCTGTGTGGACTCTCATGTGTTTCTTTAAATTTGTCTTTTGAGTAAATTTCTGTCCACAAAAATCACAAGCAAACGGTCTATCTCCTGTGTGGATTATTATGTGTCTGTTTAAATTTTCTTTGCGTCCAAATTTCTGTCCACATACATCACAACCAAAAACCTTCGGTTCCGTGTGGATTATCATGTGTTTGCTTAAAAGTATTCTTTTGGTAAATCTTTGTCCACAAAAATCACAAGCAAACAGTCCTTGGTTGTGGATTCTCGTTCTCTCTTCATTGTCTCCAGTACTTAGAGGAACTGCAGAGCACATAAGCTCGGTGTCATCCATCTCCACCTTCACATTTGCAGGTTCGCCCTCCAGACTGGTCCAAATTTCCTCCTCCTCCTCTTCCTTTTTTATGTGGATTGGGTCGGGCTCCTCTTGGTCCACATCGAGCCTCCATTCTTCAGGAGCTTCTTCTTTGATCAGCACCATCTGCTGAACATCTACAGGGAACATTAAATCCGTTATAGAGCTTCATAGACATATGCATTATAGACAAAGGGACTTTTATAATCACACATCAACTTGTGTTGTTGCTGAGGTGACGTAGTAAACTGATTACACGGTTTGACTGTCAAAGCAACAATCTAGTGACAGAACATCAAATCTGACTGAAGCATCATGACAGACACCCTGAAGACATTGATAAATGACGCACTGCATGTAGTTATTATGACAGCAGAGAGAATTGACTGTTATTTGCCCTCCCAACAGTAGATGTCCTTCTCCCAGTGTCTTAAACACACCACTTTAATCCAGCCCAGCTGTTCTCTTTCCTGCTCTGGAAGGAAGTAGAAAAAGGCTTTTAAACTCAGCAGTTTTTACCTACATTTAAATAATTATGCACATCCTTTTTAACGCTGTATAAATGTTTGTAATATTTTTATGAATACTCAGGGGTAGCACTCTAAATTTCATTCTACATAGTATTTTTCAGTGACAAAATATAAACAAAACAGCAGTAGCTCAGGAGGTAAAGCAGGTTATCCAGTAATTGGTTGGTTGCAGGTTTGATCCCAGCTCCAACTAGAGAATGCTGCTGTTGTGTCCTTGGGCAAGACACTTAACTTGCCTTGCCTGCTGGTGGTGGTTGGAGGGACCGGTGGCACCAGTGTTCTGCAGCCTTGCCTCTGTCAGTGCGCCCCAGGGCAGCTGTGGCTACATACTGTAGCTCATCATAAGTGTGTGTGTGTGTGTGTGAATAGATGGATGACTGTGTGGTAAAGCGCCTGGGGGGGGGGTTGCAGAATCCTAAAAATGCACTATACAAATACAGGCCGTTTACCAAAAAAGTTAGTCACATTCTCATTTAATGTGATTTATTTTGAAAAACAGGATTTCTACTTCACTTTTCATGCTGTTAGTGCCACCTACTGGTGGAACTGAGTATTACGCTTTGAAATGAACGGGTTTGAGCATGCACACAGGCTGTTGGACTGAAAACTCAAGGTGGAAAGCAAAGTAAGGACAAACTAATGTGAACGAGAAGATTGAACATCATGGACTGTTCAGACACATTTGATAGAGTTCCGTATTTGTTTGGATCTTATTATAGACTACTTTATTTATAAAACTGATTAGATTTTTTCACCAACCAGCCACCTCTGTTTGAACAACCTCTAGCACAGGCCACTAGTTATTAAACATGGCTTTCCTTCATTAGTTAGCAAATTAAATCAACTAACTACGTCACATCACAACCGTTGATTGTAAAAACGTAAACACACAAACCCAGTCTCCTAAGTCCATCTCTGGGGTTGATCTCAGGAATGGTGTTCTGCTGTTCATTATTTTCTCTTAAACAAGACAGAGCTACTGTAGCATCCTGGAGCTGCTGTCTCCACATGATTGTTAGCTTTACAGTAGCGATGAAACACGTCCGCTGCGGGTTCACGTAACTGATGAGTCATTATCCATCACATAGCCATCTGAAATAAATTAATGTAAGCTTTATAAAACTCACGATAATGAGCTAGGCTACACCACTAAGCCCAGGCTAAAAGATGTAGTGACGCCCTTCAACCAATCAGAAGCGAGAAAAAGCAGGGTCATACCATCTGGTTACAAAACGGAGGGGAGATCAGCAGGGGCGCCTCCAGAAAATTTTGATAGGGGTGGCCAGACGGGGCCAGAGGAATCTTTGGGGTGGCACACCAAACTGGTCCTTGTGGTAACTGTGGGAGAGTTTAGCCTGTGGCCATGTACTGCATTGCTCCTTTATTATTTTTTTGTTTGTTTTGTTTTTTAAGAACAGTACGTACCAAAAACATTTTACTTAAATTTTACAAACACACACATTTCAGAAAAATAAATTTCAGTTATTTAAAATGTTATTTCAAAAATTTTTTTAAATGTATTTTTTAGTTTAATTCACCTGTTGCTGTGTTCACAAAAAGCTACGGAGATAAAAACGTTTTTAAATGGTGAGCAGCAGAAATGTGTATTTTTATTCTGATTATTTCTTTACTCATTAATTGTATTGTTTTTATTTTGTTTTACAATTATGTTTTTAATAAATAAGATGGATTTATGGTGTGAGTGAACATTAATATTAATATGATTTATTAATACTGGCTTTTGCTGGGGGGGGGGGGGGCAGCAATTTTCTAGGGGTGGCCATGGCCACCCCTTGGTGGCGCCATTGGAGATCAGAGTGAGCGACACAGTGGTATATTCTGAGAGCGGAGACAGAAACTAGGGATCAGGGGCGCTGCCAGGGATTTTGGGCCCAATGAAAAATTAAGATTTTCTATAAATTAACGTAATTAAAATAAAAAAGAGCCAACTCTCAGTCATGGGCCCTTAGAATCCACAGATATCATATATTAACTAGATCCCCTAACTGGGAGTCGACAGCGTCCTTACACGGTGGCCATCTTACTTCGGACAGCTAACCGTTCTCTAGCTGAGGGTGATTGCACGGCTCAAACAAAAATACTTATAACTCGATGAAATATTAACGGATTTACAAACGGTTTGCCTTATTACAAACCGTATGATACATAGACTTGACGCGGGATACTTACACATGTTGAAATTACTGCTATTACTTTTGAAACACGACATAATTGTGAACAATGTGTCCCGGCTAAGCTATTTTGCGGGTTAGGCTGAGAGAGTCACCACAATCACTATTTTTATAGGGTTCGTATGCTTCAACGAAACTAAGAAGTGTACGTAAACCTAATGTTTGTCTAAATGGCTGTCTTGGTGGATGTTTTAGTGTTTATTAGCTGTCTAACTTCGCTTAGAGAAGACGAGGCTGCCGTGGCTGCACCCCTTACCGACAATGTTTTACCTCAGTGGAAGCTGAGGGTAAAATTGCCCTTGTTTTCCAGGCGGCTTACTTTGTTACAAAATGTAAAAAACTGAGATTGAAGTATATTAAAATAGTGGAAATCGCTGGCTTTGTTTTTACAGAAATACACGTGAGACCCAACAAGCATGGCTGACTTTTGTGCTGCCTATGGATGCTCAAATAGTCGATGTCTTCAATCACAGCAACGTGGGATCACCTTTCATACGTAAGATTTAACAATAACAAACATTCTGCTGTGTTTGGCTGATAAGTCTCTGCCATCTGCTTTGCTTTTGAACAATTATTAGAAAACTGCTTTTTAGAAATAATAGTGACGGTGTCGGTACAGGATCTACTCGGGGCTCGGGGCCCTTCGACTGCCAATGACGTCAAAGTACGGCAAACCCACTCGGACAAAATACACTACACATCTTTATACTGTTGGAAAGAATTTAGCAGTTTCGTTATCAAAATAATGTTTCTTACTACGTAAATTTGTGTTTATAATGGTATTTGTAAAATAAAACACTATATTGTATTGATAATGTTGAACTCCTCTTTGAGCACATCCCTTGAAGGATCATAGATATTACCAACACCTGTGAAATTGTATTTGCAGGAAAGAAGTGTGTCCCGTTTATTGAAGTATTTTGTGTTTAGAGTTTTTGACGTCTTGTCCATGCGTAGTTCAGGTACGCTCATAGCTGCTAGCCAAAACTCTGGAGTTAAAAGTTTTCTGGCTTTACTAAAATACCTGTCTGTACTTATTTGATTGATGATAGTTTTACTTTCTATTAGACTCCAAATGTAATCATTTGGCACGTTTCTAATTCATAATTTGTAAGAATGTAATCGGTGATTTTAGCATTAGCATTCCTATGGGTTTTTCCATGTATATTATTGCGCTAATCACTCGCTGCCAAATTGCAGCCTTTGCGATTAGAAAATCTCCTTTTGTCACATCGCAATTTAATTGCACATGCAGTTAATCGTTCAGCCCTAATATACATGCAGCTCTATGCTAAAAGTGTATTTTCAAAGAGGTAATGATGGATTTCTTTGTAAAAGTTGTCCATCTTTCCAACAGAAAAATTTGCCTGGACCAACGTAACGTGAAAACAACGTAACGTGATTACGTAATTCCGTAAGGTTCATGTTCAGCCAATCAACTACTTTGACGTCATCGGCAGTCGAAGGACCCCGAGCCGATTTTGCACCCGAGCAGATCTTGTACCGACAACGGCAAAGTTTAAGATCTATCAGCTAACTGTGATTTTAAAAAGTTAAAATTGCTTGAATTCAAGATTTCTTGTTTAAAGGGACTTTATGGAGTTTTGAATTGTTATGCCCGCGATTGCCCCCTCAGGCCAAAAGCGTAACGGCAGCTTCAATAGTAGGCTCGTGCACAAGGCGTGCATGCTGTACGTGCACACTCCTTAACGAAAATAACAGCTGAGACAGTCCTGTGTGTGTGTGTGTGTGTGTGTGTGTGGCCCGGAGGACAGGAGAACGTGCAGCTAATTAATTAAATAATTTGGTTCTGTACCGTTCTCTTCAGCACAGCCGACAAAGGTTTATGATGGGTCAGTCCTCCTGCATGCTCAGATCATTCCCTTCCCTTGCTTGAAAAATTGTTCCAAAATGAAAGTTGAACCCACATCTTTTTTATCTGTGAATTCAATGCCGTTCAGAGAGTGTCAAATAAAAATTTGGGCATCTTACTTGTTAATAATAGTTATGACTAAATGAACACAAGAGAACATATAATCATTGTTAATGTGTGTGATGAGAACCTGACTCTGCAGTTCATTAGACACTCCAGATGTTTCTGTTATCTGCTGCTCACCCCTCCTCTCGGGTATGGTTTTTCTGCACACAGCGTGAGAATAGGTTCCTGTTTTCTGTTGAGATAGTAGCCCATCCTGTTTAACCATATCTCAAGGCTGCAAGTCTGCTGTTTAGAGGATTGTTCAAACTTAACCTTGTACACACATGTGACCTCTCCCTGCTTGAGTGAATAAATCTAGCCGTCTCAAACTGAGAGATCAGAACTTATGGCAGCTGCTGAAGCAAGACGGTAGACCTTGCATGAGAGCTGTGTGTTCTCCCTCTGCAGCGGTGAATCTTATTTTGACTGGTTTTTTGACTCCAACATCAACTCAGAAGCAAACATGTTTTTCTCCAATCGCTCCGAACCTGTCTTGGTCTTTCAGGACCAACATAATGTAAAAAAAAATATACCATTAATGTAAAAAATAAACTCTAAATAAACTATGTTCACATCCAGAATCAAACCTGAGCCTACTGCACAAGAGTCCGTCTTACTAGGTGAGTTAAAGCGCCAGTGACGTCTTTTGTATCTGTAACATTTATATCCTTGATGACAGCTGAAACAACGTTCAAAGAACGGTTCAGAATGAAAATGGCTATTTTGTTGCTAATTTGCAGGAAATATCTAGAAGACAGTTCTACAGAAAGTAGCTAAGGGTCGCCAGAAATGTAGCTAGGTTCATCACTAGGCGTTAGGAACAGCGACAAAGTCGTTGAGTTGGCACTGCCTCTCTCTCTGCTGCTAAAGCTACGGATAGCAAACGCTACGGGTTATGCCTGAGCGTGAACGTGCATGAAGCAGCCTGCTCGACCCGAGCATCTCTCTTTTTCTGTGATTTTACAGAAAAACAGGCAATCACAGTAAAAATGCCAGGGCTCATTCTACAGGACCAGGGCATTGCAGGAGAATGTATGAAGAAGACATTTATTATTTCTATACATGATTTGGCTGTCAGACTTCCATAATGTCCCCTTAATCAACCATTGCATGTTTCTGTCTTGACGCCTTTTGTTTAACTATTGTTTGTCTTATGTTCACATTAAAGGAAAAGGCTGTAAACTATTTACAATGATTTATAAAGCTGCCTACATTTTGTCACTTTTTAAAGATTTCCCAAAGATGGAGAAAGAAGAAGGCAGTGGGAAGTTGCCCTAAGAAGTGTCTGCCATCTTCCTCAGAGCTGACGCTCAGTGGCGTCACAATCAAAACTGTCAGCAAGGTAAAAAACCTTCCATGTGTTTAAAAAAGAACCTAAAAAAGCAGTCAGAAGAACAACACAAAAGATGTTTGTAGTCTTTAGAAAAACTGCTGGCTTATCAAATCCCCCTGATAAATAAATACAATGAATAAATGCCACACTTACTCATCATGATTGGTTGCCTTTAGCTAGTAATACTATAGTTCTTATCTGATTTCTCACCTGACATCATGTTCTATGGGCCTATGTAAAGTATAAAGGCAACCACACTGTCCAGTTACATTGGGAATTGTAATTTCAGGATTTGTTGTGCGGCGAGCCATGATCAAGCTGTCCTGTGATGTCTGCCGTGCCAGCCTGGTGATGGATGCTGCATCTGCCTGTGATGACCAGAGCTACCATTTGCTGACTCTGAAGAACAACGTGGGTCTTGTGGTCCCGTCTGAAGGTACTGTGAGGGTCATCAGAGCAGCAGAGTGGGCAATTTGCCAGGCATCAGTGGGCAGACGATCACAGCCCATCAAACCACTGGAGGTCATCTACACTGTGTGCAAGAGGATCGGGTCAGAGGATGCATTTTTGCTCGGGGAGAACATCAGTGAGACACAGTGCGGAATTGAGTCTCACTCCCATACACTGTTGACATCTATTGTCTCCCTGTTCTTTAAGCTGAGGATGCACCACATTGCAAGATTAGCAACTCTTAGCTTTCAGTGTGACAGCGTGAGACAGAAGCTCACAAAAGCTGTCCTTTTCAAAGGTCACTAGGAAACCACGATGTGCTTTAGCATCTGTCTTAGATCTGTTATTTTCAACATAAAAAATATGTATAATCTGTAATAAACAGGTTTTTCATAACTGTCAGTCTCTCATTCATTTACTTTTTAATTTTTGAACGTTTATTTAGCCCTTTAACTCACAATTTTCCCAGTTTTCTCTTCTCAAACTTTCATTTTGAATGAGTTGCAGGCTGAAAATGGAAATAAATATAAATTATTACAACTTGCCAAAGCAAGTATATATTGGGTATTACTTGTAAATATTAAAGTCAAAGTAAATAAAATATATTCTGTATATTTTCATTTGTCTTTTTATAAAATACTTTCTTAGTCATTGAGGTTCTAGAGTTGTTTTGCTTTCTTGTTTTTGGACTGGGAGTTTTTACTTTAAATTTTGTCTATTGCTTCTGTGTATTTATATTTTACTATTTTCTGTAAATTAAATCAGGTATTTGAGGTTTTATTTATAGGTTGATATGGTAAGCTACAAAGTATCTTAAAACTTAAAGTTGACCTCAGTTCAAAAACTTAACACTAGTTCATCAGAAGCGGATCTTTGAACATCTTGGGTGTGTTCTTGCTGTGTCGTATCTCTAATTCCATGCTGTAGTTCTTTTTTTAAACACAGAGCAGTTTTGTTTACCTGTTTTCCCGCTACGTTTCGTTTGCGGCTGCAAACTTCCTCAGGCTGACGCTGATGGTGGTGTCACTTCCTTCTCCGTTTATCCGCGGGCAGCAGAGGACGTTGTTGCCCTCTGCTGCCCGCTCTCCCCTCTCCGACGATGCAGTCCCATGTGCGATCCAACGTGTAAACTCCATCGTCCCTGTTCACGGTCCCACATCCACGTCTCCTTATCTCGATTGCTTCTTTTATCCATCTTTTGTATTTTTGTTTTTCAGAACAAACAACAGAACATAGAAAGGAGTGCGAGAAAGAGGCAAGTTGAAAACACACAAGAGCAGCAAAAGAAGAAGCACAATAAAGAAGTCAGCCATAACAGATCACTGCACAAGAGAAAACCATATAATGGACTGGGACAACACAAGGATCATAAACACCGAACAACAAAAATGCAAAAGATGGATAAAAGAAGCTATAGAGATAAGGAGACGTGGATGTGGGACCATGAACAGGGACGATGGGGTCTACACATTGGATTGTGCATGGGACTGCATCGTCGGAGAGGGGAGAGCGGGCAGCAGAGGGCGACAACGTCCTCTGCTGCCCGCGGATAAACGGAGAAGGAAGTGACGCCACCATCAGCCTGAGGAAGTTTGCAGCCGCAAACGAAACGTCGCGGGAAAACAGGTAAACAAAACTGCTGTGTTTAAAAAGAGAACTACAGTATGGAAGAAGTGGATCTTGTTGGCATTAAAACATTAAGTATGGGAAATTGACAGGATAGGGGAAAACGGCTGGAAAGTGGAGTGACATAAGGGGAGTTTCCTGCTAAAACTGACATATTTCATAGCCACGTCTCTGTTTAAAAAAAAAATCAAACCGTGTGAAAATCGGTTGAAAATGGAGAAAGTTAAGAGTTGTTTAAATAGTGCATGCATCACTAAGCACCAGTGTTAGGAGGGCAGCTGTCCGAAGTAAGATGTCTGCCACGTACGGACGTCAGGGTCCATTGGCGAACAGCGCGGGTGAGGGATCTAGCTCATATATGATATCTATGTTAGAATCACCCAGTAATTTACTGTTGGCATCCATCATGGCAGGCAGACCCACATGAACAGGTGCAAAGTGTCAACACTGCTCCCCTGTCAGGGGCTGACCCTACAAACCTTATACAGGGTATCCGCGGGTCCTTAAAAAGTCTTACATTTACTTTTCCAAATTTAAGGCCTTGAAAATCCTTAAAAATGACAAATAATACTTAAATACAGTTTCCAAAGGTCTTAAACTTTCAAAGACCCAATAAACTAGATCATTTTATTTCTATGACATTTTCGTGAATTTCTAGTTAGTGTTCAGCATTTTTTGTGTACGATGTTGGCGTAAGCGGAACCGCACACATTCAGTTGGTTGTGAAAGGGGTCTACTTTTAGATGAGCACATTAGCTGGTTAAGCTAGTGGGAGCTTGCGCCATGGGGAAGTGCAAATTTAATGGTAACTGGGTGGCTAATCCCCACGTTTGCGACGTGGTTAGCACCGGTTCCAGGCAATAGCTGGAAATTATAGCTTAAATTTAATTTTTAAAATAGCTTAAATTTGGTCAAAGTGGCCTTAAAAAAGGTCTTAAAAAGTCTTAAATTTGGCTCCCTTAAGCCTGCAGTTACCCTGTTATAAGGTGACCTCAAGTATGTTTTAAAAACAGCACAACACACAACTCTGATCAGTCTAAAATCATTTTCTGCTGCTATTCATTTTTAATCACACATGAAACTAATAAAAATGTAAAAACCTGGCTCACAAAGATCCATTGTCAACAGTGTTTGAATACCCAAGATGGATGGAGTAGTACCCAAATAAACTACATAGTAATTTCATTTTGTAAAAATCATGGCTTACTCGTTCAAAAACATTTGCAGGAATTTTGTTTTTATCTGTCTAGGAACTGAGAAGACCGTGGGAACTTGTTCCTTCAGAAAATAATTTACTAGATAACGCAAATTCTGAGGTGAATGTAAAGCAGCTACCTCCCAAAACAGTCTTTTTTTTTGCATCCCAATATAATGAATTCTTTATTTCACCAGGAAAATGTCACTGATGAACTATCTCTTGATCCACGGAGTCTGGTTACTAAATCAGAGGTGGGATTTTACAAAGGAAACAAAATAAACCCTCTTACAAAGGGAGATAAAAAGGCCATGTTTTTAATTTCCTTAGAATATTTGCCTTTGATAAAAATAATACAGGTCTTTGTCCAGCTGGTTGGAGATCCCTGAATTGTTATTCACTACTTTCTGTACAAAAGACTATTTGATTTCTCCATTATTAAAACTGTGTTTACATGAAAACAGGAAAAAACGTTAAACACATTTTTATTTGTCATCTTTCAGGGGGCAAACTTTTGACGGATGGGCTTAAACTGTTCATTAAACCACAGAGAACTCGGGGCGTTCACATTCAGTGTACGACATTTGGAGAAATGACAAATCTTCTGGCAAATCATCTCAAATGTGGAGCAGCAGGACTGGTCTGAAACTCTTACAGTGTTGTTGAAACAGTCACTCTTTTACATTTAAGCAGCAAATAAACATGGTTCATAATAAATCTGCTACATTACTCAACTGCTGCAGACAACATCAGAAGTGAAACAGAAACACTTCTGGCATGTCGAGTGTTTAAATGAACGCTCATAGTTCTCAATCTCCTAATCTTTTTGAACTGCAGAATAAAATTGACACAGAAATAAAACAGAAGCACTCATCCTGCTTCAAGTATGACTGAATGTGATGGTTGTTTTCACAGTGATACCAACAGAAGAACTCATTTTAAAGAACTTATTTTGTTTAAGACTGATGCAACGGGAGCTAAACACACGGCTCCCCACATTGAAGTCATTAAAACATTCATTAATGTAAAGTAAATGGCATGCAGCGTTGTAGGAAGGCAGATCCATGTGCAATAGAATCATTTGGCTAGCTGCGACTACTGACCACATCACCTGAAGGCTTTGGTTTAAGGTTCAAAGGGCGTAATACATTCGCTCTGCTATCCTGGCAGTAAGAAAAAGTGGCTCACAAAGTCAGGTTATTCTCAGTCCTGCAGCAGAAAGTTGAACTTCCCAAAGTCTAACTCATCAGGCATGATGAGCATGTCCTCTCTGGCCTTGGCTAGTTTTTGTCGCAGGAAATTGCGTCTCTCGATCCACTCCCGAAGCTCGTCTCGGCTGTGAGCGTAGTCACAGCTCGCACCGTCGGGACACTTGGCCTCAGCCCTGGAAATCACAAACACAAAGCTAACGGTTTCCTCAGGTTTCATATGAAAAGCAAAACGTTCAAAGCACGTTTGATAACTTTAGTAACATTTTTGGTATTTTGTGGTTTTGGACCATAGTAGTGACAATATAAGCACCATCACAACAGTCAGAGGCTTACAGAAGTTTCAGCAACTGAAACTCTGAGGTAATAGCCCCGATCTCCTGCTGCTCTACTAACATGCTAACTAGCTAATCTACTAAGTTAATCTCACCAGCTGTAAAGAGATTTTTAAATGATCTCAGTTTTGAAAGATTAAGAATTGACGAGCTAACGGTTAATCCAAATGGGACCAAAACAAAAAATCAATCAATCAATCAATCAATACTTTATTAATCCCAGAGGGAAATTAGCATTTCAGTACACACAATTCAGAGATCAGACATACATGGGCAAGACACATGACAAGAATTGGTGACTGTGGTCATTCGCAACCTGAGTTGCGCTACCTTAATAGAGATAAGAGGGTTACATGGGGATTGGTTCAGGTGGAGGGAAAAAAAAAAGGCACCTTCTAGTGGGAGGGCAACTTTGCTCTGCAAAAAAACACCTCAACAGATATGCAACAGACTTCATACAACACAACATGAGACTCCAATAGGAAGGCAGGGGGGGCTGGGATCCTGTTTCCCCCAGCGAGAGAAGCCATCTACCGTGCTCAGCCACTGTACAGTCACAGGTGGGAGGGAGATCTTGGGAGAAGCGCAGAGCACATCGACTGCTGCAGGTTGATGACCTTGCCAGGCATAAGTCCACCAATCCGAAGGCGGGGGGGGGGGGGGGGGGGGGGTGTTGGGTTTTTACAGCATCTGTCTGCATTCCTTCGTGGGGGTTTTATTTGCTTGCAGCTCAAGGCTACCAGGGCGTCAGATTCAGATAACAAGACTTTGTTTGGGTCAGGCTGAGATCATTTTCCTCTCTGCCTTCAGTCTTTCAATTGATCATTCAAGTCCTTCAGTGAAGCCAATTTTGGGTTTTTAAACTTGTCCATACCGTCCGGTGACTCTCTCCGAGATGACATCCATTTTGCGCACTAATACCGGTTTTGCAGCTAGAACATTGTCCAGCTTACGATTCACCTCGAGTAACGTCCCAGTCTGAGAAGTCTCCACACGGACGGTGCTTTCCGTGGGTGCGGGTCGCCCTCCAATCGCTCCCGTCTTCCCAAATTTCCAGAAAACCAGATATCCTCCCACTCCAGTCAGGAGAAATCCAGTGATCATCTGACCAAATATCCACACGTCTTCGACGTCCTCAATGGACAGCTGGCTGAGGCATATGATCTTCCACTCCTTCCAGGAATCCAGCATATATCCCACCGGGTGTGTCCCCTGTGGACATGTGGGAGCCCCCTGCTCCGTTCTCATTGTTGAAAATTCTTATCGATCGCATTGAATGACCAGTTTATCAAATCCATGGTTAGTAAAAATAGAGTTTTTCAGAAGAAATGCAGAGAAGCGCTCTGTGGGCAGACAGGACAAAGAGCCTTGGGAAAAAAAGATAAGGGAGCGAAAAGAGAAGCGTCTGTACTCCTCGAGTGCCAGGAAACACAAACTTCTTCCATCCTAAAATGGTTTGAATATTGTGGCAGATCCTGTTGAGTGGCTAACACGAGTTTGGCCACACCCAGGGCAGATGGTTGCCGTTTTAAAACGACTCTAACCTTGATTATTTCATAGCAGTTCATGTAAAAACTATTTTACATCATTGCCAGACTCACATTACATGATTATTCCTGCAGGAAGTTCCTCAGGTTGCACAGGAAATGCTACACATATCTGTTGCAGCCACTGTGATGTGATAATTACAGAATTTAGGTACACACCGACATTAAAACTGGGATTAAGCATCAGCACAATGCTGTTTCCATCTACTCGTGCTCATAAAAGAACTCCACTACCATAGAAACCAATACCATTTCACATAGCTTGATGCTAACTTTTGAGTGGAGTTGCAATAGGAGGCAAACGCGGCTAACAGTTTGGAAGAATGTGGTATTGTTGCACTCCTAACATAACACAGTAAATAACCTTTTATTGAAAAATTGATAGGAATGTAAACATTTATAGAACCGTGTTTGCATAAATCACTGATTTGTTGTTTAAAGGTGGTGGTAATCCCCTTGTCTCGGTCCCAGTATGGCTAGCCGTTAGCTCATCACTCCATTAACCTCCTATTCCTCCAGGTTAGCTTTCTCCATCTCTCTGTAGCCCCCTTCAGACAGGCCATGAAAAACGGAAATGTTCGGGACTCTGTCCATAAGACCTTTGTGTCTGAATACAAACATACGGATAACCTTTTCCATAATTAAACCGGACGATGCCCCTAGTAACAGGACCAGACTTGTCACGGACAGGGTGGCTGCTTCAGACTGGTGAGGTTGACAGGGAGGAGGGGGAGGAGGAGGGGGAGGAGGGGGGGACTAGGGGACGCTGTGCGCACCTAGATTACGTATATATCACGTGATGTCCCTCCTGAGCACAAAAACCCAGCAGAAAGAAGGCAAACATCTTCTGCAGAGCATCTCCAACATGTCTAACAACTGGACAGATTACGAGATTCGCGAGTCTGGTTTTGAAAAGGGTAAAACTGTCGATGTTCCTGATGTCTGGGGGGAGTGAGTTCCAGAGATGGGGAGCAGAGCGGCTGAAAGCTTTGCTCCCCATGGTAGTGAGACGGGCAGAAGGAACAGCAAGATGGATGGAAGAAGAAGATCTGAGAGAACGGCGGGGTTTAGTACTTATAAGGTCTGAGATATACGGAGGAGAGAGGTTATGGATGGCTTTGAAGGTATGGAGGAGAATTTTGAAGATGGACCTGAATTTAACTGGGAGCCAGTGAAGCTGCTGGAGAACCGGGGTGATGTAGTGAAAGGAAGGGGTTCTGGTGATAATACAGGCTGCTGAATTCTGGACCAGTTGCAGTTTATGAAGGAGTTTGTTGGGGAGACCATAAAGAAGTGAATTGCAATAGTCCAGACGGGAGGTGACGAGGCTGTGGACGAGAATGGCGGCAGTGTGAGGGGTAAGGGAGGGGCGGAGACGGTTTATGGAACGTAGATGGAAGTATGCTGACCGAATTATGTTATTAATGTGAGCTTGAAAAGAAAGTGAGCTGTTGAGGATGACACCCAGACTCTTGACCTGAGGGGAGGGGGAGACGATGGCGCTGTCAATAGTTAAGGAAAAGCTGTCAGATTTGGAGATGGTGGATTTAGTACCAACTAGAAGAAATGATGCATGTACGCCCGCCGCACTATGTTTACGCAATATCCGGGTACAGCCTTCCCAGCCCCTCCCCCTCGGACATCTGGAACTTTTCCCTGCTGTGTGAAGGCAGCCGAAAGGACAAGTTCAGTTGTAAAAGTGGTGTGTCTGAAAACACAGTTCTGGTTAAAAACCAGACTGAATTGTCCACACACATTCCAGAATGCCACTCTGAAAAGGGCTTGAGTGAATCTGCAGGAATACATAACCCAGCCGTTACATTCAGAACCTGAAGAACACATCTTACTTGGGACAGATTTCAAAGCGCGTCCCAGGAAAGCGGTAGCTCCACGTCAGAGCCTCGTCTTCTCCCTCGCAGCTGAACACTCGGTCCTTGTGCTTCTCGGAGGAAATGTGCTGCTGCCACTGCCGCTCACTGTTGCTGTTTTTACCACACAGGCGGCAGTGGAGGCCGCTCTAAGACACAAAAAGGTTTTGAAACGATTTGTCCCACAGATGCACACACTTATATTAACCCACCACTACCTCAGCACAATCTGTTGGCATGGCGATGAATTTCTCCTCAGAGCTGGGCTGAGAGAACGTGGCTCCATCTGCTGGGCGGCTTTGGGCGGTTAAGGCCAGCCACATGTCGTAAACCTGCTGCATGTCCCGCACTGTGGGTCCAAACACACAACTTGGTTGGAACAATCCAAAGATAGGAGGTGACCTGCTGTGGCTGCTTATGTGCCCTGATAAGAATCGCTCACAGTCATTATTCTTCATGTACATCCACATCTCCCTCTCCTCTTGGCTGTGAGCAAAGGTGCAGTTCCCAGTGTAGTTACATTTCCTCTTCTCCAGAATCTGAGCACACATCTGACAGAAGAAACCATAAAAACACGAATAATTATGGATGACACTGCTGAGAGCGGAGGATGAGAGGACTACGAGCTTCAGAAATGAATTAATAACATCAGAAGATGCGTTTATTGTCAGTGAAGCAACTCTTATGAATGTGTGTGTGTGAAGACAGGCGGCACGCCTACATCGTAATACAGGGGGGGGTTCTTGGCGTGCGGCAGCGGTCGGACCTGAACCCATTTACTCCTCTCCGGGGACTTGACCAGCAGCACCCGTCTGTCTTTGGTCCACCTGAGCTCAGACAGCACCAGAACTTAGTTCCACATCCCTCCGAATCCAAACATTTACAGATTTTTGTTTTGCCCTCACGTGTGCCGGGCTTTGGCGTTGCAGTATTTGAGAGCTTTGTCAGGTTCGCTGATCAGTCCGCCCCTCCAGCACTGAGCGCACACAAACTTCATCTTCATATCAAGACTCTTCCCTCCTCCTCCTTTTGGCTTGCCTCCACCTCCTCCAGAAGATGGCTGCATGCAATACAATGATGACCATAAAGAGAAAATCCTTACTAAAGTTTAGCTGCCCATTCCTTTTCTGATAAAATATGCTTGTAGATTAAAGGGGCGTTATGGAAGTTTGACAGCCAAAACATGTATAGAAATAATAAATGTCTTCTTCATACATTCTCCTGCAATGCCCTGGTCCTGTAGAATGAGCCCTGGCATTTTTACTGTGATTGCCTGTTTTTCTGTAAAATCACAGAAAGAGCGCTGCTCGGGTCGAGCAGGCTGCTTCATGCGCGTTCACGCTCAGGCGTAGCCCGTAGCATTTGCTATCAGTAGCTTTAGCAGCAGAGAGAGAGGCAGTGCCACTTTGTCGCTGTTCCTAACGCCTAGTGACAAACCTAGCTACATTTCTGAGGACCCTTAGCTACTTTCTGTAGAACTTTCTTCTAGATATTTCCTGCAAAATAGCAACAAAATAGCCATTTTCGCTCAGAACCGTTCTTTGGTTTGACGTTTCAGCGGTCATCAAGGATATAAAAGTTACAGATACAAAGGACGTCACTGGTGCTTTAGCTCACCTAGTAAGATGTTTGACTCCTGTGCAGTAGACCTGGTAATGGTATATTTTTTACAGTAAGATGCCCAAATTTTTATTTTCATTTTGGAACAATTTCTCAAGCAAGGGAAGGGAATGATCTGAGCATGCAGGAGGACTGCCCCATCTTAAACCATTGTCAGCTGTGCTGAAGAGAAAGGTACAGAACCAAATTATTTAATTAATTAGCTGCTCGTTCTCCTGTCCTCCGGGCCACACACACACACACACACACACACGGGACTGTCTCAGCTGTTACTTTCGTTAAGGCGTGTGCACGTACAGCATGCGCGCCTCGTGCACGAGCCTACTATTGAAGCTGCCGTTACGCTTTTGGCCTGAGGGGGCAATCGCGAGCATAAAAATTCAAAACTCCATAAAGTCCCTTTTAATCGACCTTGACATTTATTGTTAAAACCGATAATTGTCCTACAAGTTGGAAACAGTATGTGGGTAAAATCTCAAAGTTGCCCCGTGTAAAGCAGTCTTCTACACACTCACTCAGATATAAAACATCAACTTTTACAAACAAGTTCTTACTCTGTTCCCTTTTTCCTTTTTAGAATTTTGCTCCAGCTTGTTATAATGCTTCAAGGATGCTTCCACAATTTTTTCAGAGCTGATACCTGGAATTAAACACATGAGGACAAAATGGTTATAATCTCCTATCAAAATGTTTTATCTATCCTCTCCAGGACACGCCCCCCTGATATGGGAACGTGCACTGCCAGAGTAAACGAGATAGTGTTAAACACCAGTCGCCGTTTTCTATCTCCAAACGTCTTTTGTTGTCCGTGACTTCAAATAGTGTTTTTCTTTTTGGGACTCTGCTTGTTCTAAAGTTAAAGCAGACCAGCCAACCTCATCAACATTTTTTGAGTACCACATGTGCAGCGGTTTTTTCCCCCCCTGCAGACTTTTGCATTTCTGTTGTTTTCCACGCTGTAATTTCCCAATTCACTGCCTGGAAACATCTTCTCGAAGAGTCCAAAGTATCATGAATTTTAATATTAAACAGTAAAACTCAAAAGTAGCATTTGCTTACCTTCTATAATATGTGTTCTTATACAAGCTGATGGCCACAAGTTACTTGCATTGAATTATTTCAAAACAATCAAAATTATTTAAAATATATTTTAATATTTTGTATTGCAACAGGTTGTTGTTTTCAAGAATGTAATATGAAATTGGCTTAAAGGACACATGTACACACCACCGGGGCTAATTTATACATTACCTGCAGCTCCCCAGAGGCTTATGTCCACGTCATAATTGAAGATTAAGCAAAAATGCATGGTGTGGTAGTTTAGAGGCTCACAAGCATGGACACATTTTTTTTATTTGACTTTTTTTTCTCAATAATTTGGCAAAAAAAACATTTTTTCTTACTTCCTGTTTTCTTTTCATTTATTGCTGTTTGTTTTGTAAAAATCTGAATTGATTCCCTTTGTACTTTCTAATGTGGAAAGGTTAATTCCAACTAATTCTTCTACTTCCTGCATCTTTAATCTGCTCTAATTATAAAATCTTGTATTTCCCATCTTTAATCTGCTCTAATTATAAAATCTTGTATTTCAGAGAGAGAGAGAGAGAGAGAGAGAGAGTGAGAGAGAGAGAGAGAGAAGAGAGAGAGAGAGAGAGAGAGAGAGAGAGAGAGAGAAGAGAGGGAGAGAGAGAGAGAGAGAAGAGGAGAGAGAGAGAGAGAGAGAGAGAGAGAGAGAGAGAGAGAGAGAGAGAGAGAGAGAGAGAGAGAGAGAGAGAGAGAGAGAGAGAGAGAGAGAGAGAGAGAGAGAGAGAGAGAGAGAGAGAGGAGAGAGAGAGAGAGAGAGAGAGGAGAGAGAGAGAGAGAGAGAGAGAGAGAGAGAGAGAGAGAGAGAGAGAGAGAGAGAGAGAGAGAGAGAGAGAGAGAGAGAGAGAGAGAGAGAGAGAGGAGAGAGAGAGAGAGAGAGAGAGAGAGAGAGAGAGAGAGAGAGAGAGAGAGAGAGAGAGAGAGAGAGAGAGAGAGCGCTCTTTTACAAGACACACCATGCCGGAAAATTGACGTAATGGCTGTGTCTCAATTCAGGGTCTGCATCCTTCGTCGGCCGGATTCGTCGGCCGGTTACGTCACAGCGCCGCGACTAGGCCTGTCCCAATTCGAAGACTCCTTCAAATGCGGTCGACGAATCCGGCCTTCTTTTCGCCTGAATGAAGGATGGGTCGGGTGTATCCTTCAACAGGTAGCATTTCCCAAGATGCCTTGCGGGCCGGCCGCCAGAAAACCTTAAAAACAATGGCGGACAGTGAAGCGGGAGCTGTCGGAGAGGATTGCGCATATAAATGTAAGTATAAACTTGAAAACTGTTAGGTTAAGGGCTTTTGGTGATACATGAACGTTATTTTAGTTAGAAATGTTACAATAAAAGTGCTTGTATTGCGGTCTCGGCTCGTATGTTCGGCCGCGCTCGGTGTCGTACTTCTCCCGCTACGTTTTCCCCTGATTTTAATAGAAGTTTGTATTTTAGGGACAAAAGAGAAAACCAGGGAATTTATTAAGCTTAGGGCGGAGATGGACCACATGATCACCGGAGCAAAGTATTCGGCGGCTGTGGCATGGAGGTACAATAACACCTCATATTTTAAAAACTCGTTTGAGTTTATTTTTTTCTGCGAAAACATGAAAGGAATAACCTGTTGTCCTCTTTTCTCTTCCTGTTTCTTTTCTTACATGTTTGTTAAGACTATTCTGGAGAAAATGGGCATCCAGGGGATGGTGCCAGCGATGACCGGATGACCAGAGCGATATGTCAGGAGAGAGACATAGCTGGCACCCCACTCCTTGATGTACAAATCCGTTACACCGAGTCTCACCTGTAAGACGCTGAACTTTCCAGGTTTTTAGCTCTATGATGGAGTGGGCAAACACACAGCTGTTCTCTCGCTGGCAGCCATATCGGATGGCCTGATGGCACAAATCCAAGTGGCACGAACCACTCAGTGGACGAACCTTGCTGTAGTTAATGTTGTGGGTCCTCACCACAAACGCCAAGCACCTCATGGAAAGAACAGAAGAAGAGGAGTTAAGCGTTTGCATGAAAGGGTTCAGGATTCTCAAAGGAAGACACACACACACACACACAGGGTCCGAAATAAAAATTTTGACTCACCGGCCAAGTTGGCTGGTAGGTGATTTTCGGTTGGAAGATGGCGCCGGTGTGTGTGGCAGCTCGTCTATTGCTCCTGAATCTTTTCTTTTGCTTCATGTTAGTCTTTCTTTCCTTGCAATTTAGCAGTTCAATCCGGGTGTATGATCGTAAAACCTTGCTTGGGATTCGCCAAGCAGCTGAAGGCTTATCGTTCTCTGGAGATTTTGGGCAGAATAGATCGCCACTACTGGATGGTTCTTTGGGCTATGTGGGCTATGTGACAAACTTACCTAGATGGAGGAGGCGCCGGAGACGGGGGAAGCGTGCCGGACGCCGGCTGAAGCTGGGATCGGCTCGACGTGGCACGTCGGATGTTATGTGTGGAGTTGTTGGCTCCGAGGGGGACGGTGGGACGCCGGAGCACCATTTGGATCCGGTGCCGTTGAATCTGGCGGCTTCCGGATTGGCGTTGGTTGTGTGCAGCGGCGGGATGATCCGGTCGTGGCGCCCTGCACTATAGCGGCGAGCTCACGGGAGAGGAGTTCACCGACAAAATCTACGTGAGGTGATATGTGAATCAGCAGTGCCCTCGCCAGTGGATCCAGAAGGCTAGAGTATAACAGCATCTTCTTCCGTCATCAGGTTTGCTCTGTCCAATGCCAGATCTATTATGAATAAGACTTTTATTCTGAACGATTTTATTGAAACAAATGGTCTGTAGTTCCTATGCGTTACTGAATCCTGGGTCCCTAAAGATGAAACTGATGCTTTTGTGGAACTTCTCCCAGATGATTTTACATATTTTAGTGTTCCGAGACCCTCGGGGCGTGGTGGAGGATTGGCAGTGATATTTAAGTCATCAATTATGTGTAGGCAGGTATATCAATCCTCTGTGCCTACCAGCTTTGAACTCTGCCTCTGTGAGCTGGGATGCTCTCAGAAGCTACTGGTTGCTCTCCTGTATCGCCCACCGAGACAAAACTAAGATTTTATAGATGATTTTACTGAACTGCTTGGCGAGCTGATTCCTAAGTATGATCAAGTGTTACTTCTTGGGGACTTTAACATACATGTGTGCTGTCAGGATAAACCTTTGGTGAAAGATTTTTTAAATCTCGCTGACTCTTTTAATTTGGTTCAGTTAGTGGACCAATCCACACACATTAGTGGCCATATTCTAGACTTGGTGCTGTCACTGGGTGTAGGAGTCTCAAACCTGCAGGTCCAAGAGGCCTATTTTTCAGATCAAAGGCCAGTATTGTTTGATGTGGACTGGAATCACAAACGTGTGCAACAAAATGCTCAGATGAAGCGCTGTCGGATGTTAAAAGACTCTACAGCTGCTGAGTTTGCCGCAGTGTTTACTATGGGGGATGCGGAGCAAGACTACAGAGCTTGGACCACAGAAGAGCTTGTTATACACTTTGACTCAGCATGCACCATGGCGCTTGATGTGGTAGCCCCAGTACGGGTAAAGAAACCTAAAGCTAAAAAGGAGCCATGGTTAACTGAGAGTACTCAAGCACTGAAAAGGATGTGCAGGAAGGCCCAGCGGAGGTGGAAAAAGGATGGGCTCCAGAGCTCGCTTGACCTAATAAGAGGACATTGGATTGGCTATCAGAAGGCTGTGAAAGATGCAAGGAGAAAGTACTTTGCCAACATAATCTCCTTAAACTCTCAGAATGCTGGGATACTTTTTAAGACAGTGGACTTTATTTTAAATGTCAATGAGCCCCTTGCGATTGAGTACACCACTGAGTCATGTAACAATTTTTTGGACTTCTTTGTGGACAAGGTAAGGGTGACAAGGGCCTCTATTCCACCACTTAAGCATGCCCCCTCTGCAGATCTCTGTGTTCCAAAGGAACTGGAGGGGTTTCAACCATTAACTCTTGCAGAGCTTGAGGATCTGGTCATGAGACTTAAGCCAACAGGGGGGGTAACTGATGTTCTCCCGGCAAGGCAAGGCTACTGACAGAAGTTTTTTCTGTAGTGGGTGATCACGTACTGCAAATTGTAAATAGCAGCTTGATATCTGGGGAAGTCCCTACTCCCCTAAAGCGGGCGGTGGTACGACCTCTGCTTAAGAAATCAGGATTGGACTGAACAATCTTGTCCAATTACAGACCTGTATCTACACTCCCTTTCATCTCAAAGATCATAGAGAGGGCTGTTTATCCAACTGATGTCTTTTCTACAGGAATGGGAAATTGGAGAAGTATTTCAGTCTGGGGTTAAACCCTTTCATGGCACTGAATCTGCACTGCTTAATTTTATTGGCTAATGATTCCGGTGACGCAGTGGTTCTGGTGCTCTTGGACTTGACATCAGCCTTTGATACCATTGATCATAGTATCCTAATAAACCGGCTGGAGCGGTCTGTGGGCATTACGGGCCAGGCACTTAAGTGGATTCAATCTATATGCGGACAATTGCCAGGTCATTTTTCCAATTAGGCGTGGTGGTTTATGCACCATTCAACCCGTTGGACTGCCTGGAGGACATCAAGCTATGGTTGGCTCAGAACTTCTTGTGTTTCAACAAACACAAGACTGAAGTAATTCTGTTTACGCCACCAAAGACCCTAGGAGGTGCCCAAGGGCTTGATTTTTCCATTCTGGCACCGCATCAGAAGGCGGTGGTCACTAACTTAGGGGTAAAACTGGACGCAGAGCTCAGATTTGATGCTCAAGTGAACAGACTCGTGAGATCTTGCTTTTTTCATCTACGCCGCATAGCGAAAATTAAGCCTTTTCTGTCACATGGTCATTTGGAAACTGTAATCCATGCCTTTGTTACCTGCAGGCTGGATTATTGCAACTCGCTGTATGCGGGGCTTAGGCAAGCTCCAATAGCACACCTCCAGGTGGTTCAGAACTCGGCTGCTCGGTTGTTAACATCTACCAGGAGGTCTGAACATATTACACCAGTCCTACGTGCCTTGCATTGGCTCCCTGTCTTTTATTGCATCAGGTTTAAGGTCATCCTGTTTGTGTTTAAGGCGTTAAACTCAGGGGCACCTAAATATCTTGCTGACATCATCCACTAACATGTCTGGGCGCGTTCCCTTAGGTCAGCTGACCAGAGACTACTAACTGTGCCTAGGCACAGCCTGAAGTCTCGTGGGAGTCGTGCCTTTTCAGTACTTGGACCAAGTCTCTGGAATGAGCTGCCAGCTGATGTAAAGCAGGCCAAATCATTGGAAACCTTTAAAAGCAGACTAAAAACACATCTGTTCTCGCTGGCGTTTGGACATTGAAGTTGGGGGAAGTAGGCCGGATATGGATTGCGAACTTGCACTCAGGATTTCGTATTGTATTTTAAATGGATTTCTTATTGTATTTTAAATGGTTATATGTCTGTCCTATTGTGGTGCTTTTTATTGGTGTACAGCGCTTTGTTTGTCCATTTTGGCCATGTGAAAGCGCTTTATAAATAAAGTTGATTTGATGATGAAAATCTACCGGCCAAAATTCTGAATGATTTAGATCTACCTAAAGCATGCTATTCTATATTATGTTGATTCCAAACAGAGTGACAAAAAATTAAAATATCAATTAATAAGAAAAACAACTCTTTTGTCATTTTACTATTTATTTATTTTTTAGAGATGTTTTTATGAACTCTTTAATTGAAATCTAGTCAGACTCCATGTTTTCTCTGACATAGCCATTAGCGCCGAGACCGTGGGTGTCACCAGTAGACTCAGATTGAGCCCGGGACATGGATGTGCAGGCAATATGGCATTTGCTGTTCTCATGTTCTCGAATAGTCTCAAGCTTCATTGTCTTATTTCCTATGACAAACGAGTTGTTACAGTTATTCTCTCGAGCGTGCTGGCGGCAAATGGTGCAGCCCATTTGCGCAGATTCTGGTTCATAATGTAGCCATTGTCTCACGACTCCGCCATCTCCAGTTCACCACTTTTCACAAAATCTTCTGGTTGCCACTGGTCCTGGTGGTTTTTCTTCCAGTTCGACGAGTTTTCTTTTGGAAGGCTGGCTGACTCCGGTTAAAAACCGCCACATTTCACCGCCAGTTTTAACACGAAGCTAACTGCTAACTTGATAAACTGATTGAATGAGATAGGCGGAAATGAAGTTGGATGCAGTGCTCACGTTTCGCGTACGTTGCATGCAGGCGGGAAGAGTATCACAGAAATCCATGGAAGATGACTGATAAAAATAACTAATTTGGTGCAAACATTTACTCGCTATGTGGCAGACAGAGCTCAAAAATTTACTCGCCAAATGGAGCAATTTGCTCGCATTTGGCGAGTGGTGAGTGTTAATTTCGGACCCTGCGCGCGCGCGCGCGCACACACACACACACACACACACACACAAACACACACACACACACACACACACACACACACACACACACTTACTTATTAGTGTCAAAGTTGTGACAAACGTCCAAATTAGAGCAGATAGCCGGATTTTCACTGAATCGCTTACTGATGATCCTAGGTTTACTGTCGTAGCATTCCTATAGAGAAAAAAAACACACAAAACTGTTGAGTTGACTTAAGTATTTGGGATTTCTAAACTAAATGTGTAGTTGTAACGTTTCACTAACAGCAGACATGAGTCCACACTAACCTGACAGAGGAAAATAAACATGCCCTTGTGCTCCTCTAGGAGACGTATGACACTAATCACGGGATCCAGTTTGCTCGCTGTCGTCTCAAACAGCAGGTTTCTGTTCAGCTTCCCCTTCCTCTCCACGGTCCAAACATCAATCTCCAGCTGGTTGTAGGCAAATGTACACTTCTCTCCGTACTTACACACCCCCAGGTCCCCAGAATTGATCAGCTCTGAACAGGTTAGCAAAAACACCCTTTTCTGAGCTTTGAAATGTTCTTGTATTTTTGATTTACAACAGAAACTGGGATTTTGCAAAAAGTATGCAGCCTTTAAGACATTTTAATGGGTTTTAATCTACTTTTATGACAACAAAGCTCATTTTGGGCTGAAATTAAAATACAATTTTTGCCCTGGTTTGAACAACTAAAATGTACCGTAAATCCTCTAATATTGGCCTGTATTCAGTTAACGGCTGGGTGTCACATTTTGGCCGGTGTCGGAGTTGGCGGAGGTGAATAACGGCCGGTTTTATTTTATTGTGGCCGGGTGGAATGTGGTAACAGGCAAGTACCACGGGGGGCGGTGTGTCATCTGTCTCACTTTTGATTAGCCAGTGATAGACGCAAGGGTAACTTTAACCGTGGCAGGTGCGGAGCCAAAAATTTGATATCAAGTTCAAAGAGAATGTGTTGATATATGCTGCAGAACACTCTGGGGAGCAAGCTGCTAAACGTTTTAACATCAACCCATCAAAATGGATGAGGATTAAACTGAATTGGATTACCGGTATTTTATTTTTTTTACTTTAAACTGGACAAAGATTGAATTGACTTAGGTTTTTATTTTATTTTTTACTACAACCCAAACAAGATGAAACGATTCTTACCGGTATTTAATAACGTTTAAAATGCAGTACAGGTATGTTTGCTATTGTTTTGATACAATACAGTATTTCCCTACTGTAATTTAGCCTTGTTGTTGTAATGATTTAGATTACGTGTTATTTAAGGACCATAAGACATTAAAGATTCATATCTAGTATGAATCCCATCTTACGGACACTGGGTTATTTAAACCAAAAGATTGGATCTTTTTATTGCAGGGATTAGATAACCGCTCCGTATTCACTCAGAGACAACAGAATAGTGTCAAGTTTAAAAGTTAAGAATTTTATTACTAATTAAACTAAACTGACTTTAAAACTAAATGTATGGTGTAACTAAAATGGATGAGACGGTGGATGGATGACGTGTGATGTTAAATCAGAACCAGCAAATCCGAAGAAGCGATTGTTCTGACGGGAACTGAAGGCGTCGTCTTCGCATTAAGCTTTGGTTAGGAGGTCCATAAACACATGAGACACCATCATGTCGGTCTACCAACCCTTCGTGGAAGTCCCCTGTAGATCAGGACTATCAAGGTCCAGTGGACCCTCTCTGGAACCGAGCCGGTAGGAAAAGCCGTGGTTCCGATCAGACCAGTCTTTGAGTTACTTCCGGGTACACGACAAGTTGTTGGCGTCTGGTTAGACCCAAGTCTGGGTCTGGATGGTTCAGCTTTTATTCTGAAAGGAACTGTTGTCACTGTTGGAATAGCAACAAATTTTCCAGCTTGTCGTTGTTCTTTTTGGTTGAAGAGGATAGTTCAGGATTGGCCACTCCGTTACTTTCTCTGGAACGCTTTGAACTGGCGTTAGAGATGACGTGGCATAGTTTTATACTTCGGATGTTTTGGTTTATTGTCAAATGAGAAATTACCAAACACCATCGAAACCACACCTCCGTCAGATCTGTAAGATTCTGATTGGATCAGTGAAAGTAATGTGTAATGTCTTTTTAACGCTACGTGAAATGAGTCCTGTTGGAACACTTAAAGTCATATTACTTATTATATTCTATAGGATCATAATAAAGTAATTAATATTTTGATTTCACAGGTCGGTCACATCTTATTTATTGACTAACACTTTGATGGATTAGCTTTATTAAAATAGAGTTCTTTGATTAATTAAAAGAAAAGAGTTCATTCTTCGTTCTTCTGTTGAGCTGAAAATAAGCAGGTTAGAAGGAATACATGAGACCTTGAGACCATCTCATGCAGACTAGTCTTGAGCAAAGAAGGGGGAAAAAAACAGTAATTCCGTTCCGTTACATTGTTAATGTTTTATATGCAAACTGTACCACGTTATGGTAACTGTACATTTTCAATAAATGAACCTAGTCTTTTATAGGTTCAAATAGACACACCCCGTTTTTATTCGTTCTACTGGTGGTTCATTTAGCTCAAACAGAAATTGAGGCCTGCCTCTAATTCTGGCCCTGCTTCCAATAAAGGCCTGGAGCTTGATGAGCTTGAGTAAAATACAGGCCCGGGCCTGTATTAGAGGATTTACGGTAAGTTTTGTTTTTTAGAAGGTTGTTGATGTTCTCACCTCTACAAAGCACAAACGGACCCCAGAAGGATGTATTGGTAGGAATAGGTCGCACGCGAGTCCACTCTGAAGGAGAACCAGCCTTCCTCCTACATAACAGAATGTCCTGCTTGCAGTTGTGGACGAGGTCTGGCTTGTGGACATAACTATAAATCCCTGGACCTAAACATGGAATCACGCACAAACACAGAATATGTTTTAAAGAGACTGTGTCGTTTTTACTGTTAATGTCTGGAAATATCCATCAAAATTTTGTTAAAAATGAATTCAATGATGCAATATTGGCCGCTTCATAACATATAACCCAAAAATCCAGTCTAAAATACATGGGAGCGGGACTCTGGGCGACACCATATTAGATGCTATGATTCTTTCTACGGTAGCCCATGAGGACTAAATGCATTTACTGTTTTGTAATAAACGGTTACAAAACCTTCATCATTCATAAACATTGTAGTTTTTCACATTAATCTTTTCACTTGCTGCCAGTGATGAAAGGGAATCTGATGTTTTTGTCCTTTTGCTAAAGTTTGCACTCCCCAGGGCTTTTTGACCCTAATGGGCATCCGCTGGTAAGGTCTTACTCCAACACAAAAATACTAGCTGCTTGCAATGACTTAGGTATCTACTGCCCCCTATCGCCAGGAAAAATAAACACTGTCCCGTTAAAATAACAAAAAACAGTTGAATAAAAATAAGTTTTAAAAAATGACTGTTTAAACAAAAAAATCGAAATAGTTTCGTACCTTCTCGTGGGTAACAGAGGGAGCAGGCCTGCAGGAACTCGTGCGTGGAAGACAAAGGGTTAAAGACCACACTTCCATGGTTATTACCCACCTACATTTTCACAGAGAAAATCAGATTTACATGAAATCTTTCAAAAGAAACAGAATAAATTAAATGGTATCAAACTTGTCATGTGACCAGTCCTACTTTGTACTGGTTTTTGGGGGATTGTGTTACAGCAGCAGCAGCAGCGCTGTAAGAGTCTGCAAAACCTGAGGATTCAGAACAGATTATTAAAGAGCAAGTTCACTGAGAAACCATTTTTTACTTCATATTTTTGAAAAGGACCACTCAGTTAAACAAGCAGGTTAAATGTGAAGTTTAGTCTTCTAAACTTAACACCTCCATTGGCCACTGATAGAAAATAAATGAAAAAACACTATTCATAAAAGCCTATTAACTCATTCACTGCCAATGATGTCTAAGGTCGTCATTTGCATTTTTTTACTGTGTGGGCGCCGGAACGAGCCCCCGCACCGAGAACAAACGTCTCAGCTCTAAAGCCGATCTTCATCCGCATACGTCACACGTCACGTGATCAGGAAGCAGAAAATCCATGTGTTAGGAGATCGTTTTGGGCCGCTGCTGTAAAAAAAGAAGTGAGGCGCGAACCGGAAAAGCTTCTGCCGATCACAATTCGACAACGGATTATGAAAGAGTGGATAACGCTCGAAACACGCAGATTCTTCCTGTTGTTAGAGGTGAGTCTCCGCTTTGTTTTTGCTTGTTTTGGCGTCGACATCATCCTGGCGCGCAACGTTCTGTGACTCTTAGAAAAACAGTAAAAACGGTGAGAAACGCTGGCAGCGAATGAGTTAACAATCTGGATTCTGTTAATATTTGTTACGTCAACTCTTTCACTGCAATTGATAACTAAAGTTGTCAGCTTTTACCTAAATCTTTTGTTTTCTTATTTTTAACTCAAATTTTTAATCATCTTTCATTTGTTTTATGAGATTTTTTTCTGATGTTAATCTATTTCTGTTTTCAGATCATAATTTTGTATTTTGTTTTGATTTATGGGAAGCACTTTGTGATTCTATGTCAGTGACAAGTGCTATATAAATAAAAATGTACTTACTAAAGTCGTCAATTGCGGTTTTTTTACAGGGCAGGTTTGGGAACAAGCTCGCTCAACTTGAGAGTAAACATCACTGCTCTAAAGTCGATTGTCATCCATGTGTGTCACATGTCACGTGATCATGAAAGCAGACAATCCATGTATCAGGAGATCGGTTTGGGGGGCCACTTTGCCTAAAGGGAGGCACTAACCAGAAAAGCTTCTTCAGCTCACACTTCGACTACAGAATGTGAAAGAACGGAAAAAGCAAAAAAAAATAAAAAATAAAAAATAACAAGCTCATTTTTTTTTCTGTAAGAAGTAAGTCTAATCTTTCTTTTGGTAGTTTTGGCGTTGTCGTGATCATATTGCAAAATATTCTGTGACTCTTCAAAAAACAGTTAAATGCTGAAAAATGCTGGCAATCAGGCTTTCTGTTCAGATAACTGCTGGCACTGATTGAGTTGAAGATCAAGTTCACTCATATTTTAATGCATTTGCTGTGGTATAAACACCACTAGCTTAGGGGGCAAAGCGGGTTTTCCAGTAATCAGAAGGTTGCAGGTTCGATTCCGGCTCTGACGAGAATGCTGTTGTTGTGTCCTTGGGCAAGACACTTTACCCGCCTTGCCTGCTGGTGGTGGTCGGAGGTAGGGCTGCAACAACGAATCGATAAATTCGATGAAAATCGATTACTAAAAGCGTTGGCAACGAATTGCGTCATCGATTCGTTGTGTTGCGCAACTCTTCCAAAAGCCCCCTCCCCTCCTGCCCGCCGTTGCGCGCAGACCGGTGGAGAGCCGGCAGGTGTTTGTAAGAGGAACATGGCAGAAGCAGCGAGACCCCAAAAAAGTAAAAACTTCTAAAGTTTGGGAGCATTTTCAGTTAAATCAGGCGAAGACATGCAACGTTTGTAGGTCAGACTTAGCATGGCACAGGGATACTACGGAGATGAAGCAGAGTCTTAAACGCAAGCATGTCAGAATCATCAGCGAGGAAGGAGAGAGCTCGGTGTCCGGGTAAGTTAAAAACTTTTCAAAAGTGATTCACCCAAGCCCCGGATTATTACACAGGCTAGACATGCCCTAAGCTCGTAAAAAAGTCTATAAAATTGTAAGCGCGACGCTATTAGATAGGCGGGGGGGGGACTCGCGCCGCTGCGAACCGGTTCCGCCGTCACATTCCCGCAGAAACTGGTTGATCACACCGGGGCCAGACTACTAACATGTGGCTTTACAACCACAATGTCCTCAGAAGCGAAAACGCTTTTAAAAGGGAGGGAGGAGTCCTAACTGTTGCTGCAGGCGTGTTGTGTGCGTGTAGTTATATACTGGTTAACCCTTTGGTGCATGATGGTCACTACAGTGGACAGGTACTCAAAATTGTTATTTATTTGTTTTTGCTATTAAGCACAGCTGTTGAAGACTTTATTGTATTTGAGCCCCTCCATTTGGACTTCAGTAAGTCAAGCCAACATATTTCATGTTCAGAATGCACGTGGTCCACTAAGGTGGACCTGTAATAAATTATTTGTAAATTATAAAATTTTACAAAAAATATTTGTTGAAATTTGTTTCATTCACACCTAAAGATGAATGAAAAAAATTGTTAAAAAATCATGGCTGAAGATTTCATAATTCATGCATCAAAGGGTTAATATATTTTTGGGTTCAGTTGCTTTCATGTGGCCTAATGTGAGTCTATTTGGGATCATTGGAATGATCAGCAGCATCTCTTGATGTGACTTTAAGGCAGTTGCCCAGGGCATCATCACAAGGAGGATGGCATTCATTTACTTTTGTTTTATTTGGTATTTTTCAGTCATTTTTGGAAATAGTGATTAATTCACAGCCTATGTTTAATTTCATTTAAAAATTAGTTGTTTGACATCCCCAATTATAATAAATGTCTACAGATGAGATCAAACAAAACAGATGAGATTTGCCCTTAAAGAGCAAGTCACCCCCAAATAAACTTTTTTTGCTGATAAACTAAATAAACGAGTGTCTAATCGTGCTGCAGACACGTGTCGTCAATAATTTGGCACTTCAGTGCATCTTAGTTAAAATTTAAATATTCTGCCTAAAACTGGCAGTGTTGTGCCGTTGTCAGGTAAAAACTCTGCACTGTATTTTAATTTAAATCTGCCACCGCTATTGGCTAAGAAGTATGCTATGATGTAAACTGGTACATTATGATGTCACAATGCTGTCATGAGCCTGAGTGTGTGTGTATTTGTTAGCGGCTCCGCCCTCTCGGTCTGCCAGGCAACAGCATGTGTTGCATTTTTCAAACATGAAGCGGGAGTGGAGTTAGACTCTGGTAGGGGTTGACTTGCTCTTTAAGCTGTTTAACTTGGACCAAGCATTTTAGGTCACAGATAGGTGTAGCTTAAGGTCTCTGTCTATACACCTTATAAGACAATTTAGGTGATGGCATGTTGGTTTTCTGCTATTGAACTGTTTTCTAATAATGTTGTGTTTAAGTGAAGGAAGGAAGGAGAAAAATAACGTTTCCCTAGCAGTTTTAAAAAATGTCCCTATGTAATCCGATTAATCGATTAATCGTGTCGAGACCCCATCCGATTAATCGATTATCCAAATAATCGTTTGTTGCAGCCCTAGTCGGAGGGACCGGTGGCGACAGCGTTCGGCAGGCCTAGCCTATTTTAGTGCATCCCAGGGCAGCTGTGGCTACATCATAACTCATAACTGCACCAGCGTGTGAATGGGTGAATGATGTGTTGTGAAGCACCCTGGGGGTTGTAGGATTTGGAGTCTTACTTCCTGATATTTGGACATCTCGCCTCTGATTGGCTAACAGCAACGTGACTCTTCCACTGACTCTGTTTGATTTGCAAAGTTGATTTTGTTATCTCCACTAATAACACAAGCCTGAAGTAGCTCTGCCATGTTGTGGAGTTGCTAATGCTAACCGTTAGCCTCTACTAGCCGAGGCATGCTCTGCTCTCTCCTGGATGTTAAATGAACAGAAGCTCTCCCAGACGGGCGATTCCATGAATGCTTGTTTTCAGTGGTGACGTAGATCCTTCAGGCTTTTCTAATCCGAGCGTTTCCATGTCTATTTTCTATCAGCGACTAATGAAGGAAAATGAGGTAGAGGACTATTTTCACGTTCAGCCTGCATGCTAAACTGACTGATCGTTTCTCTAAAACAAAAGATAAGTAATAGTTTCTCTGCGAACCTTCTCTTTAAATTTTAAAAATACCAAATATCAATAGTACCACTTGAGCTGAAATCAGAGCGCAAGTCTGGGCCTGCTCCCCTGATTGAAACAGCAGCAGCTCTGTTGTCTTCCATCGTGGAGAAAGAGTCTAGAGAATCTAGACAGTCCAGCCTTTTTGTGGCTTTCATCTTAATTTTTACGTCACCACCGTGATCGTTTGTATCAGAGACCGCTCTGATCGAGTCTACTTCATCCAGTAGGTCAAGAGGTTTTACTCCTAAATCCTGCTCCGTCTCAGGCTCCTTAGCAGCAACAGCACTGGGGGTCACATCCAAAAAATCATCAAGGGAGTCCAGCGAGTCAAGGGCATCCAAGGTCATAGAGGCGGACACAAAGTTTGGAGCATCTGAAGCCGTTTCAGCTCCTGAGGTGAAGAGGTCATCCAACACATTCAAAGTTGTAGCAGCAGGCCCGCTGTCAGCTGTCAAAAAGGAGTCCAAGCAGTTGAGCTGGCTGATGGGTGAACTGAAAAAGGCCGGGGGCAGCTGTGGAGTCGGGGCAGGTAGGATGGGAGGGACAGTGTGAGAGGAGGTGGGCATCCTGTTGTCTGTCTGGTCTGAGAATTCTGCCTAAACGTGGAGGAAAAGTAGGAAAACAAGCTTCAGTTACCACGGCTGAAATGATCTACAGCTGCAGGAAAAAAATATTCATGACAAACAGCAATTTAAGGTGGACTAGTTGTTATTTTATAAAAACAATGGATCAAATGACTCAAGTACAAAAAGGTCTGTTTAGAAGCTTTTGGTAAACTTCTCAGGAAATAAGACCCTATCACACATACATCATCAGCAAAAATAATACATTTAACCATCTACAAAGAAAAAAACAAATGTATATTATACCCCCGTTAGTCCCTGCTCCGATGAAAGGCTGTCAAGCAGAATGTCCAAGTCGTCTCCCATCAGCTCCGAGTCCTCCACCCTGTCAGGAACCACAGAAGCAGCAGGTTGGCTGGAGCTGGGAGGTGTGGAGGGAACACTGTGGGAGCTGTCTGTGGAGAAGGTTGGAATTTCTTCTTTTAGTGATTTTATATAATTTCTTAATTCTGAAGACATTCGACAGCAAGAAGTTAGAAAACAAAACTAAAATCTCACCTGGTGCAACAACACTTGGACCATTCCCTAAAGGAAAGAGAGCGACCTGAAAAAATAAAAATAAATTAAACATTCCAGACTTTAGATTATTAACACAACTTCTAAGGTCCAATCACATCTGTAGAATGATGAACTTCCAAGTTGTTTGGGATGACCTTTAACCTTTCCTGAGGTTGATGAGAAGCATTAGTTGAAGTCGTGGCTGGTGTCTGTCGTTAACACACACCAGTATGCTCCAGACCGTAAAAACGTTTTTAATAGAGGTGCTCACATTTCTCTTTATCCATACAGAAACAGCCAGGGTGCAACTCCCCAGCATTTGTTTACTGAATAGTTATAACACGTGTTATTTATGTGTTACTGTTTATCTAATGTAATATGCATCTAATTTTAGAATCTAGTAAAGATCCCTCTAATGCATTTTTATTACAAGAGGAGATAAATATTGTAAAACGTCTAATTTTATATTCAGTCTACAACATAAAAAGTTTTATAACCCCAGGATCCAATCTCATTTAGTTCACCTGCGACAAAGTGGGTGAAATAATTATTTTAAATATTAATGGTTCTAGCTTTGATTCACCAAACAGAAAATATGAATTGTGACCAAACTCCGCCTCCCAAAAATGAAGCCAACGCAGTTCCCCCCCTCATCCACTAGGGGCTGGATCCAGAAAGGAGGAAGTTCCCATCGACTTTCCACAAATACGAGTTGTGCTACCAGACAAATGTACGGTAACCCACAGAAAGTGTCATTTATTTATCTTCCACGATGTAAAAGCGTATTGCGACAGAAAAGTGTCCTCACCTTTGAGCTGACGTAGGGTTTTCGAATCTTCATCTTCAGTTGGACGGCTAAGTCCCGCTCAAGTTCATTCACCTGCTTATCCTGTTGAGTTGAAAGGAAAATCCCAACAGATTAATATTTTGCCGTCTTTTTCAGCACCTGTTAGCGTAACGAGTTCAAAGCCGTGTTGTTCTTTTACCTGAGGGTTACTGAGCAGACAGACGGAGGTGCAGTCGTACGCCTCCATGTACCTGCTGAGCTCCTTCAGACACAGAGCCTTCCTGTACAGAGCTCTGCGGCTCTCCTTACACACCACCAGAGCGTTGTTACAGTCCTCCACACCTTCGTCATACTTTCCCTTTTTAAATTAGGATAAAGAGCAAAAAAAATTATTTAATTAAGGAGAACTACTAATATAAAATTAATGTCCACGTAGGAAAATTTACACATGAAATATTTCAGGAAAAAACAAACATCATCAAAGGGTAAACATTAGATTTGAGTCTAAAAACTCTTGTTGAAACAGCTGTTGAGGATAAAAAGAATAAGAGATAAACATCTCTTGAACTTAAACAATTAAATAAACAAAACACTATTTATGCCTTGTTCTACGTTTGTACGCATAGTTTTTTATGAGACTTTTGATTCAAAAGGCTCAAGCAAGCTTGGGGATGTGTAAACAGAAGCTACAGAGGAAATTATCTGTAGAACATTCTGGATAATATTTGTTGTTGTTGCTGTTGTTGCAACAACAGCCAGTGTTGGAAAACCGATTCTGGTTCAGAAATGTTGTGCGATTATTGTTGTTAACAGTGATATTTTAGCATGCAGATGAGGTGGGAAATGTCTGGCTATTGGCTGTGAAAATCAGCAGCACATATAGAAAAACCACATCGGTCTACCCTACTTAGAAACATTACAAATTTAAAATACACATTTATATTCTGCAACTAAATTGCAAATAATAATGATTAAAGAGCAAGTCACCCCAAATAAACTTTTTTTTTTGCTGATAAACTAAATAAACGAGTGTCTAATCGTGCTGCAGACACGTGTAGTCAATAATTTGGCACTTCAGTGCATCTTAGTTAAAATTTAAATATTCTGCCTAAAACTGGCAGTGTTGTGCCGTTGTCAGGTAAAAACTCTGCACTGTATTTGAATTTAAATCTGCCACCGCTATTGGCTAAGAGGTATGCTATGATGTAAACCGGTACATTATGATGTCACAATGCTGTGGTGAGCCTGTGTGTGTGTGTATTTGTTAGCAGCTCCGCCTTCTCGGTCTGCCAGGCAACAGCATGTGTTGCATTTTTCAAACATGAAGTGGGAGTGGAGTTAGACTCTGGTAGGGGGTGACTTGCTCTTGAAAGAGCAAGTCACCCCCAAATAAACTTATTTTTTGCTGATAAACTAAATAAACGAGTGTCTAATGGTGCTGCAGACACGTGTCGTCAATAATTTGGCACTTCAGTGCATCTTAGTTCAAATTTAAATATTCTGCCTAAAACTGGCAGTGTTGTGCCGTTGTCAGGTAAAAACTCTGAACTGTATTTGAATTTAAATCTGCCACCGCTATTGGCTAAGAAGTATGCTATGATGTAAACTGGTACATTATGATGTCAGAGTGCTGTCGTGAGCCTGTGTGTGTATTTGATAGCAGCTCCGCCCTCTCGGTCTGCCAGGCAACAACATTTGTTGCATTTTTCAAACATGAAGTGGGAGTGGAGTTAGACTCTGGTAGGGGGTGACTTGCTCTTTAAATCAAGATTAAAGACGTAGAACACTGAAAAACCATAGAAATAGAAGAAAAAGAAAATAAGAAACGTTAGTACTGCTTTAAAACTGATTTTTCTAAATTCGCCATGGCAATTCAGTGGACAAAACCCCATTCAATGTGCTTTGTAGTTTCACAGAACAAAGTAAAAATTAAAAAAATTAGTTTTTTTTAAATCATTTTCGCCAATTTGTGGCTCTGGAGCAGGTTGCTGACCCCTGGTCTAAGATAACACACATCATTGAACTCTTTTCAAGAAGCCATGAACATCTGCAGTACTTTGTTTAAAGAGCAAGTCACCCCCTACCAGAGTATTACTCCACTCCCACTTCCTGTTTGGAAAAATGCAACAAAAGCTGTTGCCTAGCAGACCGAAGGTGGAGCCACTAACAAATACACACACACACAGGCTCACAATGACATTGTGACATCATATGGTACCAACTAACGTTCTAGGGCACCTCTTAGCCAATAGCGATGGCAGATTTAAATTTGAATGTAGTGCAAAGGTTTTACCTGACAACGGCACATTGACAGCTTTAGGCATAAAATTAAAATCCTAACTAAAATGCACTTAAGTACAAAACTATTGACTACATGTGTCAGCAGCACGATTAGACACGCATTTTTATAGTTTTTCAGGAAAAAATGTTGATTTGTGGGTGATTTGCTCTTTAAACATTAAGGAATACTGGTCTTGAGCAGAGTAGGGTTGTCATGGTGTGAAAATGTAACCTCACGGTTATTGTGACCAAAATTATCACGGTTTTTGGTATTATCGCGGTATTTTTTTTAAACGTGTTACATTTTCACACAACTAAATAAACCCTGTATATCAGGAAAATATTGTCCTCAGTTTGTGTCTAAATTTTGCCTAAAATGTGTTATTTTGTAATTATGTTGTTTATTTGTTTACATTTTTCCCCTTAAGTCTTTAAAATACCAATATTTGCCCATAACTTCATATTTTGTTCTGTTTGATGTCATCATTTTAAAAATATTAGATCAGTTGATACTCAGTACTCAAGTAGCCTTCTAATCAGATACTTTTTTACCCTTACTTGAGTAATAAACCCTATATCAGGAAAATATTGTCCTCGGTTTGTGTCCTTCCGGTGAGCTTTGCAGATGTGGGAAAATGTCATCAGGCAGTAATCATTGTTAAATTCATAATTATTCTCGGAGAGAGACCAACTCTTATCTGCCCCTGGGAGCTCCGTAATGCATAGCGTCATTTCAACATGGCGGTGTCCGCGACACGGTTTATATGCAGGTAGCGGCGCTGCGGCTGCTTTATATAGCCACTCGTTGCATTCTCCCTCAACCCAAATCCTCGGATCACGAATTTGAGCTAAAACGCTAACGTTAGCTTGCCTTGTGTCGACTGTAGAGTTGTGGGTGATGGTCACGCAGATGTGTCATGAGATTTGAAGCATTGCTGCCTTTCACAGACACTTGTTCTGCACGTGCTGCAAACAGGATAGCCGTCTTCTATAAACTGTCCCTCGGCACTCTTCTGATATCCAAAAAATGCCCGTACTTCCCACTTTGTCTTCTTTGAGGGATAATAAACGTCCTGAGCGCTGCTGTCTCCTCCTTTGGCCATTATTTCAGCTTTAGCTTCAAGAACGTTTTAGTTGTAAACAACAAAGTGCGCATGTGCCGCCGGCAACTTCAGCAGATGATACGGTGGCTGGTAAGGGTCACCGCGCCTACACCACAGCCACGGTAATCCACCGAGATAATGTAGGTTTTAAAACAAGACTGTTATTATTATTGTCAACTTTTTTACCGGGGTTTACCGCTACACTGGTTACCGTGACAACCCTAGAGCAGAGTGGAGTACCAACAAACTGCCTTTGCATGAAGCATTGTAGATAAAACCACAGCTCAGACTACAGGAGTACCTGCCCTGACATTTATAAAGGTAGCTGACAGCACACTGATGTCATGAAGCAGCTTGAAAGTCATTCTAGTCTGTAGTTATCACAGATTAATCTACTTTATTTTGTTTTTCCAGCTGGATGAGAAAACAGGAGATAATCTCACCATGCTGTGGTAGGCAGCAGCTCGGTTCACATACAGGCTCTCCAGCAAAGCTTTCGGGATCTGGATCTCCTCACCTTCAGCGTAGCATGAGACTTTAAGGCCCTCAGTGTATTCTCCAACGGCCTGCTCCCACTCTTTTTCTCGAAAGAAGGCATTGCCCTCATCGAGCAGGTTGCACACTAAGCTGGTCAGAAAGTCCTATATGATGGGAAAAACATACAACCAGGATCATGACATCAACAGGTATGCATACACCTCTTCATCCAAATCAACTCACAACAATGACAGCTGAGCTCCGTGTTATGATTCTCTAGGTGGCTGTCCAGATCATAGGTGGAGATCCCAGGGGGGACGGGGGGGGGACATCCCCCCCTCACACAAAGTTGTCCCCCACACAAAAGTTATTGTAAACACATAAATGCTATCAGTAAACCTGTATTTTCTTCTAAAACCACAATGTAAGTTAGTCTGCAAATACAAAACAATGTGTTTTTAATTGTTGAGAAATTATAGTCCACCCCCCCAATTCCTCAAGTTGGTACGGTCGGTCCTCACGCGCCGTTTCCAACGGGCGGGGCTGCCGGCTCTGCCTCGCTCACAGCTTCACAGCAGCCCGCAGGCTCACGGGAGGCAGGAATCAAAAAGCCAGCAGTTTCCAGCAGTAAGTCTATTATCACACGCTTGTTCTACAAACTTAAATATGTATGTCAAATAGGGCTGCTCAATTAATCGAATTTTAATCACGATTACGATCTGAGTTTTGAACGATTATAAAAAACAAAACAAGCCGATTATTTGCTCCTCCCGCTTGCGCTGCCCTGAGTTGCAAATGAAGCGCTCCTCTCACAGTGTTGCCAACTTAGTGACTTTGACGCTATTTCTAGCAGCTTTTCAGACCCCCTTCTTGACTTTTTAACTTAAAAGTACCTAGCGAACACCTCAGAAACATCTCTGGTAACCCTTAGCTACTTTCTGGATTACTGTCGTCGAAATTTCCTGCAGGTTAGCTAAACACTCCGCCTGCGCTCCGGTCCGTTCTTCAGGACATTAGGAAAGGGAATGATGTAGTGATGTGTCAGTCGCTAAAGAAACAGCTCTCGGAGCCGGCTCCCTGTTGGATTAACCAGAGTGAGTGACACACACACCGTACCTGCGGACTCCTGAGCCACTAAAAACGGCTAAATGTGCGCGTGCGGCGCGCTAAACACACGTGCAGCTTGCCCCGATTGCTGTGAGACCGGGGTGGGGGGTGCAGTTGTGGTTGGGACAGTTATTACATTAACTGATGGACTTGTAAATAAATAGTTTATAAATAAGGTAGAAATAAGTTCCTCACGTAACTAATCTCTCTGAGGACACGGTGCTAGTGCACGCTCCTACAGCACCTTGACACGACTCAATAAATGTTATGCAACATTTTGTGAACATCAATTTATTTGGATTTATTTGTTATAAATGCCACTGTATAATTCTTGCTGTCAGTATTTGCAAGATATTGGTATTTGGGTCTGTACTGGTTAGACTTAAATGAGTTAAACCAAGGTCTATAGCCCTTGGGTCATAAACTATGAGCTATAAGTATATTGGTCTTTTTATACTGGGAATCAGGAGTTATTTTAGTGATCATCTTGTTTCTTATTTCTTTTTGTCCTGATTGTGCCCTGAGCAATTTTATGACTGAATAAAAACAAATAAAATCAACATTAATTGAAAAATCGTCCTAAATAATCGAGATCTCAATTTCAGTCACCATAATCGTGATTATTTTTGCCATAATCGAGCAGCCCTACCTCTAACCAATAAAAACATCAGAAAAACAACAGCAGTGACAGATGAGCGATCTTGCTGGTAAAAACCTTAAAGACTGAAATGTTAGGTAGGTTTCAGATGCTATAGATGGTGTTACTTCTGCAGGAACTAAATTATGATTTTCACTTTTTCCTCATGTTTTTTCCCAAAGTAAATGTCAATTAAACTTAACTTCTGTTTGCATCTGGCCACATTTATTATGTTATTAGACATGAAAGGGGCAGCCACCTAATTTAGAGCAAGTCATCCCTACCAGATTCTTACTCAACTCCCACTTCCTGTTTGAAAAATGCAGCAAATGCTGTCGCCTAGCAGACTGAGAAGGCGGAGCCGCTAACAAATTGACCCTTTGCACGAGACGTCATGCCACTCATGTGACCGCCCCCTTCGCCATGATGGACGGAAAAAGACTGTTTACACCCGTAGAAATTCCAGTGAAGGTAGTCAAAACAAGCCAGTTTGTAGCCTTTCATCGCTTTTATTTAGTTGATTTGACAGAAAAACGGTTTTAGCTTGCTGCGTGGTTGGCTGCACCAAGAGACAAGGATGTAAACTAACTAGGTTTTTCTTTTTAATAACTTTGATGGAGACTGAGGACGGAGATGAACTGCAGCGATCAATCAAGCGGACTAGCAGGCCTCAGATTTGCAGCGAACATGTTTTTACCGGGTAAGATTAACGTTATTTTATTTCACGAGGAAGACAGGGACAGGGATAAATGTGATGTGTTTATACTAGTTATTGATAATCCTGATGGATGGGTATTTCACCACGGAGGCTGCGCTCCGTCCACTGTGGTGTAAAGTGAGACAATTATTAACAATATTAAAGCTCTGATGTATGATTACATGTGTTAAAATTACATTATTTATTTATATGAGCGTCGGCGTTCAGAGATCTTCTCATTCCGGTGTGAGAGCAGCAGCTGAACCCGGTAACACCACCAGCAACAGAAGCTGGTAGAGATCCGGACTTTTTAAAAATCAGCTTTGGTGTAAAGTGAAACGCTGTTTATAACATAAAGTTATAAATCAAGAGGGGTGAATTTAGGCAAAGTCAGCAGCATCTTTACATCGGTGAACAGCTGCAGAGAGAACGTAAGCTAACGTTGGTAAGCTAGTTAACATACTGCTCTATGAGCCCCCTTCTTCTGATAACTGAAATGGGCATGAACTAGTTGAAGGAATGCTGGAGTTTTGTTTTTGTTTTGATCGCAAAAATAATTTCAGGCTCTACTTTTCCCTTTGTTTAGTACTCGTGTCGCTCACTGTTTACATGCTTTTGCCGTCCACCATGGTGGACCCACGTGATTAGGTGACGTCGGTGCTAAGGGTCAATACACACACACACACAGGCTCACAATGACATTGTGACATCACATGGTACCAGCTAATGTTCTAGGGTACCTCTTAGCCAATAGCGATGGCTGATTTAAATTCTAATGCAGTGCAGTTTTTACCCAACAACAGCACAACACTGACAGTTTTAGGCAGAAAATTAAAATTTTAACTAAAATGCACTACAGTGCAAAACTATTTGACTACACGTGTCTGCAGCACGATTAGACACGCATTTATAGTTAATCAGGAAAAAAGTTGATTTGGGGGTGACTTGCTCTTTAAGTCAGTAAATTAACTGGTGGCACTAGTGTGACACTTCCATCAGTGTGCCACAGGGCAGCTGTGGCTACAAGGAGCAACACAAATACAAGCCATTTACCATTTTATCCAAATTTAATTAGAAAGCAACTACCTGATAGCCGTCAGGATCTGGAAAAGCCAATGGAGACCTAAAACACAAGACAGTAACTTGTTTATTAGAGCACTGTATTTCTTGAACGAATGTTCGTAATTCAAGGCTAGTTTCACTTTCAGTCAGAGTCAACAGGAAAAGGAATCTTACTGTATAAATGACAGAGCCGCTCTTATATTTTCTTTTCGGTTTTCTCGTACAGAGTCCATGATTATTTACTGGAAGGGTTGCAAACAAGCAGAACAGATGTTGATAGCTGCAGAACTGGTCTGCTCTGGAACTGGGCCTTACATTTTTCACGTAGCAAAACTATAACAAAGTCCCAGCGTGCATGCTAACCAGACTGTTGTGGTGCGACAGAGCTAACTTTGGCGAGGCACACCTACCCGATGAAGTGAGAAAGTTCATTGAACTTTGGTGGTAGAATACAGAAGACGGACAGTTTTTGCGGATGAAAAGTGGAACCGACGCGGGGGGGAAAACTACAAAAAGTCCAGCAGCAACGGAGATTTCGTGAGAGATGCCCAAGCTCTACTGTCTCCAGCTAAGTTTCGATTCCAAGGCAGCCGCTGCCTCAGCGGACGGCTGGAAATCTCACTATACGGGGGACGGGGCTCAATACTGTCACGTGGCCGGACAACTCACACGCGGAAATTGCGCGGCAAAAAGACTGCTGGGAATTGAAGTCCAATGAATATGACTCGCTTCACACATAAATTTGCCTTATTTTTCGAAGGGGAGACTGGCTATTAAACAGTCGCTTTGTTTTCAACCTCAGAATTCAACTTCACCGATTAGGTCTGCACGCTTGGATTTCCTCTGTTGTGTGTGATTAAGTGTGTAGTTCAGGTTTTCAGGTCGCTAATGGATCTAGCTTGTTATTAACATCCTAGCTCTTGCTTGTTTTGTAGCTTAGCTTGCTAACTGATAAAAACATCGAGGCGTCACAACCCGAAAATGTTTCTACCTTTTAATGGGCCAAAGGAACGTGCTGGTGTGGCTTCTATAATATTAAACGCGTTTATTTTGACAAACACGAATAACTACATTGACTTTTTAAATGGAGTAGGTGGCTGCGTCATTGCCTGATCAAAACATTGCAAATGTAAATCGATTGTTTATATTCTTAGTCTTAATTAACGTGTATTGAACGAGTTAATGGTAAGCCTATGGAAGGTATTTTATTTATTATATCTAGAATTTGGCTCTACAAGTCATTCTTTCCAGTTTGTTGCTCATCGACTGTAGATTGAACTTGTAAATTCAGTCTGGACTCCCTTTTTAAAAAACAGCTGAAGACTTTCTTGCTCAGACTTACTTTTACCTAAGATTATGTGTTTTTCATCTGTTTATATTTACTGTATTATTGTAGTTATCATGTTTTAATTTCGATGCTGCCATTCTGAAGAATTTGATTTTTTAATCTGACAGGTGCTCTTGAAACAAACTTTGCTCATCTATACAAAGGCATAACATAATTAAAGACCTAGCATTATTGAAGGGGTGAAATTTTAATTATTCCATGCTTTATGCTACTTTTAATCTATTAGAAAATGAAGAAATTATGGAGTTAAAACTGTTTTGATCAAATGTGTTACTTTGCTAACAATGGTGAATTCTAGTTACTATGTCATAACAATTGTGTTATGTTTAGTCATTATGTAAAGAAACAAGAACAGCTAACAGAACATGAAACTATACAAAGGAAGCGTGTTGTTCAATCTAACCAACCTTTCTGCTAGGGCTGCACAATATAAGGAAAACCTGGGATATGCGATAACAATGATTAATATTGCGATGACGCTATTACTTGCGATAAATAAAAACTTAACTCAGGAACAAAAATAATCAAAAACAAGGAAATTTAAAAAATCATTAAAATGAGAAAAGCAAAAGATGCGAGGAAAGGGAAAAAGAAAATAAACAAGAAAAGGCAATCAGCGGATCCCAGGAAAAGCAGAATCAGCAGAAAGAGCAGAACAAAGCTAACTCAGGCGTTTGCTAACCATCAAAATTAAGTGCCGTCCGCCTCAACAACGGGCATTTATCTTATGAGAACCCACCCGATTGGCCAAATGGGTGAAGAGCTCTATTTGATTTGTTAAAAAAAAAACATAATACTTCCGTTTAACTGACAGAATGCATCATGTGCAGCAAACATTTGAGCTGACCATTCATTGCGATATGCATATTGTGCATGCTGATATCGCGATAATGATATATTTACGATATATTGTGCAGCCCTACTTTCTGCCTATGCACCTTAAGAGAATGAAGCTCCTAAATGCTACAGATTGAATTTCAGATTAAGCGTAAGATTATTTTGAGTGAGCTGCCTGCACACCTGACCACAAACCATGATAGTATTCAAATTTGATTGTAAAGTTGGTTCACCTTCAGATCATTTAAACTTTACAGATGTCACCAGTTTCCCAACCTACTGCATAGATTAAGACGTTTAGGACATTGATTGATTTTCCTTAAACCCAAACCTCCATTAAATATCTATGTCCATATATAATCTACAGAAAAGGCCACACAGATCCAAGTTCCTGCTGCCGTTTTAAAACTGTGTCATGTCTCTCTCAAGCCATGACATCATCCAACCCCACAGTGAGTACCCTCTTCCAACATGTATAGGTTCATTTGTGTTCACTTCAATGAACCACCCAGATTAACTTTGACTTTTAAGACTTGACAGAAACTTCTGAAAACCACTTTGGTTACTCAGTGGGAGTTCAGTCCCTCTGAGCTGGCTGCTTGTAACCCATAAATAAGAGTGATATTTCTGTTTAAATAGGCAGCTGTCAGAATGTCTTTGTAATTCTAATAGCAAAGTGTAGGTTATTTATCTGCTGTGGACTATTCAGTAGGTGAATTATTTGCTGAAAAGGCAGAATTTCAATCTAGTGTTTCAAAGCTTCAGCCATGTTTGTGCCTGACACAGGCTCTAAAGAAACATAATCAACAGGATTGCTTGTTTTCAGAGAACAGAACTTTGTGGTACAAAGGGTTGCCAGTTTGAACCCGCATAGTTGTGTCCTTGGGCAACAAACTTTGCCCACTTTACCTGCTAGTATTGGTCGGAGGGACTGCTGGCGCTGATTGTATGGCAGCCTTGTTGTCATTGCACCACAGGGCAGCTGTGACTACATTGTAGCTTATCGTCATCAGTGTGTGAATATATGTGAATGAGTGAATGACTGACCATCGTGGAAAGTGCTTTGGAGTCCTCTAACATAGAAGAGTACTATGCAAGTGCAGACCATTTACATTTGTGTCCACTGTACATAGCTAAGTCACTGATCATCTTGTACAGAGATATGGGAAAGATTAAGTTGTATACATTATTGTAAGGTTCAAGTAACGAACAAATGAGTCCACTGTTCCAGTTCTTGTGACTTTATTGAGCTTAACAGGTTTCAGTGGCTGTGTTCGCACGACCAAAAGGAAACGAAATGCTGGACTTGTGCCACTCTCTCCCGGTGTGGTTCCAATTTACACATACCTATGCCATTGTTGTTATGAAAACCAACTGGAGGACAGCGTCAGAAGTCAGTAGAGGATCAGTTGCATCGAAGTGCATCACATCGCAACACCTAAACATGTCCTGAACACAATGGAATAGAACATTCCATCTGTTAGAATATGTTAGCTTTTAGCAAATAATCTAACATCTATTTGGCATTTCAGCCAATCTGTAGTTGTAAAAACAATGACAGCATCAAATCCGTCTCTGGCTGACTTCATTTAGTTCAAGTCATCACAGCTCAAAAGGTGAAAAAGTGCATTGGTAGTGTCCTACAAGCTTACCTTAATGAAGTGGTTAAGAAAATGAATGAATTGACCACTAGAGGGAGCTCATGCACCACTGATGGTATGTATACCACACTTTGGAGATTTCTTTTAATTGTAAATGCCACTACACAATACAACTTTGTCATTATGGGATTAACATCCTGTATTTAAAGAGCAAGTCACCCCCTACCAGAGTCTAACTCCACTCCCACTTCATGTTTGAAAAATGCAACAAATGACGTTGCCTGGCAGACCGAGAGGGCGGAGCCGCTAACAAATACACACACACACACACACACAGGTTCACGACAGCATTGTGACATCATAATGTACCAGTTTACATCATAGCATACTACTTAGCCAATAGCGGTGGCAGATTTAAATTCAAATACAGTGCAGAGTTTTTACCTGACAACGGCACAACACTGCCAGTTTTAAGCAGAATCATTAAATTTTAACTAAGATGCACTAAAGTGCCAAATTATTGACGACACGTGTCTGCAGCACGATTAGACACTCGTTTATTTAGTTTATCAGCAAAAAAAAAGTTGATTTGGGGGTGACTTGCTCTTTAATCATTAAAATATGATCTTGAATAAAGGTGGGTATTAAATGATAAATGGTCTGTATTTGATATAGCGCCTTCTAGAGTCCTGAAACCCCCAAGGTGCTTTACAACACAATCCGTCATTCACACGCTGGTGAGGATGAGCTACGATGTAGCCACAGCTACCCTGGGGCGCACTGACAGAGGCGAGGCTGCTAAGCACTAGCGCCACCGGCCCCTCCGACCACCACGTATTAATAAGGTTAAAAACCCCAAACCAGGATCTACAAATGAACTCTGTAAATAAGAAGCAGCCAGTGAAGCTGTGAGAGTAGTTGAGTGATGTGGGTGTATTTGTGAGGATTTCATCAGGCATTCCGAACTACCCTGAACCAATTTAACCCCCCCACTGTCCTAATGGGTGACCCCGCGAGGAAAGTTGACCATTGAGCAGGGTTGATGGTTTATCCTTTGAGGTCCATGTGGCAGGGGTGAGGAGTGAGCACCACCAATCTAAAACAGGCAGTTTTAGTTTAAGCGTTTTAATAAACAGCTGCTCAGAAAATGTTTGGTCTCACTCTCATTTCTTCTTGTTGCATGTTGGTGCTCTACTTAGAGCCTTGTTAAAATTCAACCATGCAAATTATAATTTTTGGCCACTTTTTAAGAGGTTTTTTATTTTTTGATCAGAACTGTATAATGTGGTGTGTATAAACAAGTTGTGGATGTTGTGCAGCCAGAATCACTTTTAGGTTTTTATTAAATAATAAATGAATAAGGTCAGTACTAGACTTTGGGTGTAGTATTTGGATCAGCAGAGGACATGGATTTTAAAAACCTAGACTGCTTTAAATTCCAGACATTGCGTCCTTGTACAGTAGCATTTAGGATGACTTTTGTGACAGCTTTGCAAGAAAAAATTGGAAAAATGCTATTGGAACTGAATAAAATACAGTTGCTAGTAACTTACGGGGCAGGTTTACTGGGTCATAATCAATCTCATCCAGTTCATGACATCCTAAAATAATAAAATAATGCTGGTGTGTTGGATGATCATGAAACCTAACCCTAACCAACATGAGGGAGTAAAAAGTTTTGAATGGTCAGTGGAACAGTGAGCAGGAAAACTGAGAGTCAACTTATTAGTCCGACCATTCCATTATCTGTCGTACATCCATGGATCCTGGAAAATAGATTTTCTTTTCAATGTTTAACAAGAAGGAAAATTAATGAGTTTACTTTAGATTTTCACATTGTACACAGTGAAATTGACAGATATAATTGATAAAAGGGGTAGCGATGGACTATCCTATGTACAGCAAAAATTATGGTGATGTTTGTTATAATTGTCCTTTATTCATGGAATTGAATAAACTCCAGCTGTTTCTGTAGTTTCTGATTCCTCCACCTCACTCAGCATGGCTCTATTAAATACTCGCTCTGTTAACAATAAGACCTTCCTGCTCAGTGATCTAATTCTCTCTAAAAACCTGGATTTTCTGTTTCTGACTGAAGTTCGGCAGCAAACATCTGATTATTCTGGTCTGATTGAACTCTGCCCGAGTGGTTATTCTTTTCTTAGCCAGCCCCGGGGTTCTGGTCGTGGTGGAGGCCTAGCTGTTGTTTTCAGAGACCATCTTCCATGTAGCTCTACAACCTCTGGTCACTTTGCTTCCTTTGAACTGCAGCTGATTAAAGTCGGGCGTAAGGACCCGTTCTACTGTGCTGTGGTCTATCGTCCACCTGGTCCAAACAGTTCTTTCCTTCAGGAGTTTAGTGACTTTCTATCCTCCACTGTATCTGTCCAGACTGGTGATTGTGGGTGACTTTAACATCCACGTTCATGATCCCTCTGATCACTTTGCCATGAATTTCTCCAGCCTTATGGACTTCTTCGGCTTTACCCAGCATGTTTCTGGCCCCACACACACCAGGGGGCACACTCTAGACCTTGTTTTTACCCTGAGTCTAAATGCTGACAGTGTTTGTCCTGAGGATGTTTATATTTCAGATCATCATTGCATTTTCTTTAACTTGTCAGTTTCTGCGTCCCCACCTCCTGCTCGCCGTATGGTTAGTTCTCGTTTTCTTAATGAGAGCACAGCTAGCAATTTTTCTGCTGCTTTTGATACACCCTGTTCTACTGATAACAACCCAGATTCCTTAACTTCTCAGTTTAACAAGCACTGCCTCTCCATTCTGGACAACATCTGTCCTTTGAGAACCAGATCAGTTCCTGCAGTGAACCCTACTCCCTGGTTTAATGACAGCCTTCGCAGCCTGAAGCGCCAATGCAGAAAAATTAGCGCTTGTGGAAGAAAACCCATCTCCACGTCCATCTGATGCACCTAAAGAATCTTCTGACATCCTTTAACTCTGCAGTCAGAGACGCCAGCATTTCTTATTTTTCTAACCTGGTGTCCCAGAGCAAAGGGAACCCCAAGGTGCTGTTTAACACCATCAGCAGCATCGTCTCTCCTGCCTCTCCTACAGCCTCCATCCACTCTGTTACAGACGGTGAGAACTTTCTGTCTTTCTTTGTGGACAAAGTCAATAAGGTTAGATCTAGCATCTCTTCTTCAGCCTTATCGCCGCCTCTCCAGACTCCAACCAGGCCCATCATCCTAGATAGCTTTGCTCCTGTTTCTTTGCCTGAGTTAACCAAACTAGTTAACTCTATGAAGACCTCTGCATGCCCCCTCGACATCTTACCCTCATCTTTGTTTAAAAGTGCTTTTCAGTCCATCGGTCCCAGCGTGCTCTCTATAATTAATGCTTCTCTGGTCTCTGGTCAGGTCCCTGCTTACTTTAAGAACGCTGTAATCCACCCGCTTCTTTAAAAACCGAGTCTTGACGCTTCTCTCCATAGCAGCTTCAGACCCATCTCTAAACTTCCATTCCTCTCCAAGATCTTGGAAAAGGTTGTGGCTAAACAACTCACAGCTGTCATGTCCCTGGGAAGGTGTTTAACCCACGACATGAAGAATCATCACAAAACAACGGCAGAAAGTTCAAACAATGATTTATTAAAACTAACTAAAAGTGTCCTGGAGATATCAAAGTTCGATGAAGCCAGAAAGAGTCCAGAAGTCAGTAGGGAGGGCAGATGGTGTGACGGGGTGCGTCCAGGAGAGGGAGCCAGAGGATGGCGGCAGAGGATAGGAGGAACAGGAGGAGAGGCGAACCATGGGAGTTGTTGTCCAGGCGGGTTATGGTGAGTTCCAGGCAGGTATATTCCATCAATGGTTCAGCATTTCCAAGTATCCTGAAGAGGAATAGAAACTTGAGTCCAAAATGGTCCAAACACACGAATCCAAGAAAAAATCCAAATACATCCAAATACTGCGACAGCAAAAATGTCTGAGCAGAGACCAAGCATAACCTAAGACTTTGAGAGAGGCAAGATACTACCGTGAGTAGCTAATCATCCAGCGAAGTGAAGTAGTTCCCTCTCCTCTTAAATAGAGCTCTGCTGCGGTTGATCTGAGGAGCTGCAGCTGCCGCTGATTGGTAATGCCCCGCAGCTGGTGAGTGCCCTCTCCTGGAATGAAGATCTCACAAAGATGTTGTAGAGAAGGAGGAGTACTCACCCCAACACACAACAACAGCTGCTCTTGATGAACATAACATCTATGATTGCTTCCAGTCAGATTTTCGTAGAGCTCATTCTACTGAAACAGCTCTTCTTAGGGTCTCTAATGACCTTCTGACTCACAGTGATGCAGGGGACTGTTCTGTTCTGGTCCTGCTGGACCTGACTGCAGCCTTACTTGTTGACCATCACCTGCTACTGGAGAGGCTCAGAGACTGGGTAGGCCTATCAGGATCTGCTCTGGAGTGGTTCTCCTCTTATCTTTCTGAGCGCTCTTTTTCTGTGGCCGTCTCCAAGTTTAGGTCCTCCACCACCTCCCTTACCCATGGTGTCCCACAAGGTTCTGTGCTGGGGCCTCTGCTCTTCCTCCTCTATCTGCTTCCTCTTCAGCACATCCTGAGCTCCTTCAAAGGAATCTCCTACCATCTTTATGCAGATGACATCCAACTGTACATCTCCTTTAAGCCCCATGAGATGTCTAAGCTGCAGCTGTTACACACCTGCTTAGACTCTATCAAAACCTGGATGGCTGGGAGCTTTCTTCAGCTGAATGAAGATAAGACTGAGATCCTCATCTGTGCCCCAGACAAGCTGGTTCCCAAAGTCAGAGACTCTCTTGGTCAGCTTGCTTCCCACATCAAACCTTCTGTCAGGAATCTTGGCGTGACCTTTGACCCAGCTCTCACCCTGGATCCTCATGTCAGTTCTCTTGTTCGCTCTTCCTTCTTCCATCTCAGGAACATTGCTAAGCTGAGTCCCATTCTGTCCCGCTCTGATCTTGAGACAGTTCTCCACACTTTCATCTCCTCACACTTAGACTACTGTAACTCTCTTTTCACGTGTCTGAGCAGAACCTCCCTGAACCGTCTACAGGTGGTTCAGAACGCCTGTGCTCGGCTTCTGACCAAGTCCTCCAAACACACCCACATCACCCCGCTTCTCCTCCAGCTTCACTGGCTGCCAGTCAACGTCAGGGTTCATTTCAAGATCCTGGTTCTGGTCTATAGCGCCTTACATGGACAAGCACCATCTTACATTGGTGATCTTCTTAGTCCCTACACCCCCAGCAGGTCCCTGAGGTCCAGTGATCAAAGCCTACTGGTTGTGCAGCACCAGGCTAAAGGTCAAAGGTGACAGATCATCTGCTGCTGTGGCCCCCAGACTCTGGAACTCTCTCCCCCTGAACCTGAGATCAGTGGACTCAGTGGTCTCCTTTAAAAAGCAGCTGAAGACTCACTTGTTCAAGCTGGCTTTTGTATGACCTTCTTCACCTCTCTCTCTTTATTCTGCTCTCCCCACCTGTTCCACCTTCCTCAGGATCAACTGATTTACCTCTTTCCTGCTCACTCTCTTTTTCTTAACATTTTTTTTGTCACAATTGTCTATTTTTTGCTCATTTTAAATATATTTTTAACCATTTTCTAAATTCTTTTTTATTTTTTTACATTTTTTGTTTTTGTGAAGCGCCTCGTGATTTTTATCTTGAGAGGTGCTATAGAAATATTTTCTTCTTCTTCTTCAAACATTAATTGTAAATATTCACCAGGCTTTCACACACTATTGTTGGTATTTTGGCCCATTCCTCCATGCAGATCTCCTCTAGAGCAGTGATGTTTTGGGGCTGTCGCTGGGCAACACAGACTTTCAACTCCCTCCAAAGGTTTTCTATGGGGTTGAGATGTGGAGACTGACTAGGCTTCTCCAGGACCTCGAAAGGCTTCTTACGAAGCCACTCCTTTGTTGCCCGGGTGATGTGTTTGGGGTCATTGTCATGCAGAAAGACCCAGCCACATTTCATCTTCAGTGCCCTTGCTTATGGAAGAAGGTTTTCACTCAGAATGTGACCATCCATGGCCCCATTCATTCTTTCCTTTACACGGATCAGTCATCTTGGTCCCTTTGTAGAAAAACAGCACAAAACATGATGTTTTCACCCCCATGCTTTACAGTATTGGTATGGGGTTCTTTGGATGCAATTCTTTCTCCTCCAAACACGACAAGTAGAGTTTTTCCAAAACGTTTTATTTTGGTTTCATCTGACCATATGGCATTCTCCCAGTCCTCTTCTTGATCATCCAAATGCCCTCTAGCAAACTTCAGACGGGCCTGCACACATACTGGCTTAAGCCGGAGGACACGTCCCTGGTGGCGTTGTGTTACTGATGGCAGCTTTTGTAACTTTGGTCCCAGCTCTCTGCAAGTCATTCACGAGCCCCCCCCCCCCCCCCCCCCCATGTAGTTCTGGGGTTTCTGCTTACCGTTCTTGTGATCATCTTGACCCCACGGGGTGAGATCTTGCGTGAAGCCCCTGATCGAGGGAGATCATCAGTGGTCTTGTATTTCTTCACTCCCAAAGTTGATTTATTTCTCACCAAACTGCTTATCCAATGCAGATTCAGTCTTCCCAGCCTGATGCAGGTCTACAATTTTGACTTCTCTTTGGTCTTGACCATAGTGGAGTTTGGAGTGTGACTGTTTGAGGTTGTGGACAGGTGTCTTTTATACTGGTAACGAACAACAGGAATGCAGGTAACAAGTGGAGGAGAGAGGAGCCTCTTACAGAAGCCGGAAATATTGCTTGTTTGTGGGAGACCAAATGCCTATTTTTCACCATAATTTGCGAAGAAATTGTTTAAAAATCAGACAATGTAATTTTCTGGATTCTTCTTTTTTTTTTGTCTCTCATAGTTGAGGTATACCGATGATGAAACAGGCATGTCTCATATTTTTAAAGGGGAGAACTTGCACAATTGGTGGCTGACTAAATACTTTTTTGCCCCACTGTATAAGAATGTCTGTTGCATATGGGATGTTTCTAGAGGTTCTCTGACAACAACAACACAAGTGAAAGTTAAGTGACCATAATGTCATCCTTTTCTATCCATGTCTATAATGCACATTTGTTTCAGTTCTTCCTGCAGATGATCGGATGATTTTCATTAAAGAAGAATCTTCTGATGAATGGAAGCCAGGCGTGGACCAGCAGGACCCAGAGCTCCTCCACATAAAGGTGGAAGAGGACGAACTCTGGACCAGTCTGGGGGGGGAGCAGCTAAATATAAAGGAGGTGACTGATGCCACCAGGCTTTCATTCACTGCTGCTCCTTTGAAAAGTGAAGGCGATGAAGAAAAACCTGTGTTGTCCCGCCTTCATCTTGACCAAGAAGAAGGTGGAGGTTTTCCTACGAGCAGCTCAACTAATCAAATGAAAGCAGAAACAGTTGAAGAGGACTGTAGAGGAGCAGAAACTACCAGGAACCCAAATCTAAAGACTCTAGAAGATGAATCCAACTCGTCAGAGACTGACATCGGTGAGGGTGATGAAGAAGACAATCGTGTGAATAATCACAACTTTCTGCAGAAGCACTTTTCAGACTCAAGGTCAGCAACTGAAGATGGTGTTGATGACTGGAAGGAGGGTACGGACCCTGAGTTTGACTTCGAAACTATCAACACTGAGTGTGATAAACACTTAAACTACCAGTCATTTCTTAGTCGTGAGAAAAGTGTTTCGAGTATGAAGTCTGCAAGTTATACAGTTAATAATAATTGTTTAGAAGTTGAGAAAACTTTAGACTCAGATAAAAAAAGCGAGGGAACACAGAAATCTTTTAGATGTGATGACTGTGGAAAAACATTTAATCTAAAATGTAATCTGAACAGACACATGAAAATCCACACAGGAGAGAAGCCATTTGCTTGTGATTCATGTGGACAGAAGTTTAGCCAAAAAACCCATTTAGACTCACACATGGTAGTCCACACTGGAGACAAAGCATTTGTGTGTGGAATATGTGGACAAAGGTTTAGCTACAAATCTACTTTAAACTCTCACATGAGAATCCACACAGGAGAAAAGCCGTTTGCTTGTGATGTATGCGGACAAAGGTTTAACCAAAAAACAAATTTAAAATCACACAAAAGAATCCATACAGGAGAGAAACCATTTTCGTGTGACATGTGTGGAAATAGTTTTAGCCTCAAGACTATTTTAAACTCTCACATGAGAATCCACACAGGAGAAAAGCCGTTTGCTTGTGATGTATGTGGACAAAGGTTTAACCAAAAAACAAATTTAAAATCACACAAAAGAATCCATACAGGAGAGAAACCATTTTCGTGTGACATGTGTGGAAATAGTTTTAGCCTCAAGACTATTTTAAACAAACACATGAGAATCCACACCGGAGATAAACCCTTTACTTGTGAGATGTGTGGACACAAGTTTAGCCAAAAGGCACACTTAGACTCGCACAGGATAGTCCACACTAAAGACAAACCCTTCGCTTGTGCTCTGTGTGGACACAGGTTCATCCAAAAGGCGCATTTAGACACACACACATGAGAATCCACACTGGAGAGAAACCATTTAAATGTGATTTTTGTGGATATAGGTTTAGTCAAAAGGTACATTTGACTAAACACATGAAAATCCACACTGGAGAGAAAATATTTACATGTGGACAAACGTTTACCCACAAGTCAGATTTAGCGATATCCAGGAGAATTCACACAGGTCAGAAACCGTTTTCTTGTGTCGTATGTGGACAGAGGTTATCCGTAAGTGAAACTTTAAATGAAAACATGAAAAACCGAACAGGAGATGAACAATTTGCATGCGATCTATGTGGACATAAAAACATCCAAAATGTACATTTTGACTCACATAAAATAATCCCACCAGAATAGATTTACTTGAAAGACAATTTAAAATACAATTTTTTTCTTCTTGGATTGAAATTTAGCCAAAAGACTCTTTTTGGACCCACAACCCTCTAGGCATGTCAACATTTGTGGGTGTTTGTGCATTTTTTGTTATTGCTATATTATTTCTAAATGGTTTCATTACTTCTAGTTAAAGTGACGGTGTGTATTTTTCCTGGCTATAGAGGGCAGCAGATACCTAAGTTGTTGCGAGGAAGCTGTATTTCTGTGTTAGAGTTGGACCTTATCAACAGATGCCCATTAGGGTCAAAAAGGCCCGGGGAGTGCAAACTTCAGCAAAATGAAAAGCACATCAGACTCCCTTTAATCACTGGCAATGAGTGAAGAGGTAAATGTATAAAACAACGTTTATTAATGGTGAAATTTTTGTAACTGTTTGTTACAAATCAGTAAATGTATTTTGTCCTCACGGGCTCCCGTAGTAGGAAACATTGCATTTAATATGGCGTCGCCCAGAGTTTTAGGCCTGCTCCCATATATTTTAGACCTTATTTTTATGGTTATATGTTACGAAGCCACCAATATTTTATTTTTGTTAATACTGGAAATCCTTAAATTAATTTTCAACAACATTTTGAAAGATATTTCCAGAGATTAAAGATAAAAACTACATATTGTCACTTATCAGTGACACGTCGTCTGTTGTATCAGTTCTTCAGTCATAATAATTTGTGCCCCCAGTTCATGTTCACATGTATTTGCTTGAGGTGCATTTCTATTAGTACTAGTGGTGTGCATCTCTACCTGCCCTCACAATTCGATCCAATTCCGATTATCTGCCTAAAGATTCGATTTGAGTCTGAAATGCATCACGATTCTTCACACAAAATTTTTCATTACTTAATAAAAGGAGTAGAATATAGGAGTCTGTATCGGACACAAAAGTAGCATGAGGTGACATGTAGACAGTGCCATCTCAAATTTCCTGCATCTCAACGATTCCAAGACTGAACTTATCCTTTTTAATCCAGTCAGATCTAGCCCATTCCAAACCCCAGATCTTTCATCTGTTTCTCAAAATCTAAAAACCATTGTGACTAACCTGGGTGTAAAGATGGATTAATCTCTTAGGATGGATGCCCAGGTCAATGCCACCGTAAAATCCTGTTTTTTCCAACTCCGCCGTCTGTCCAAATTAAGAGCAGTTTTATCTAGGAAAAATTTGGAATCAGTTGTTCATGCTTTTATCACATCTAGGCTCGACTATTCGAACGCAATATTGCTGGGTATCAATAAGTCAACCCTTGCCAGACTTCAACTCATCCAAAACGCAGCGGCTAGATTCCTCACTCGTACTGACAGGCGCCAGCACATATCTCCGGTTCTAAAATCCCTTCATTGGCTGCCCATCACTTTCAGGGTCCAATATAAAATATTGCTTTTTGTCTTCAAATCCCTCCATGGTCTTGCCCCCGTGTACCTGTCTGATCTTCTTGCGACTTATACTCCCGGTCGCACACTCAGGTCCTCTAGCCTGTTGCTCCTCGAGGTTCCAAAAGTGTGTTATAAATCATGCGGACAAAGAGCTTTCTCTGTTGCCGGTCCTAAAATGTGGAACGAACTTCCAGCCGCAGTTCGACTGGCATCTTCCTTGGCAGTTTTTAAGTCTAGACTAAAGACACACTATTTTACCCTTGCTTTTAACAGTTAGCTGTTATTTTGGTTTTTACTACTCTTATTTTATCATCCATTGTAATGGTTTTTATCTGAACTATTGTGAGGTTTTTATCTGAGCTTTTTTATTGGCTTGTTTCTTATCTGTTAACTGCATTTTATTGCTCTGTTCTATGTTTTTATCTCTGTTATTGTGTGACTGTTCAGCACTTTGGTCGGCCGTATGGCTGTGTTTTTAAAGTGCTATATAAATAAAGGTGGTATGGTATGGTATGGTAAATAGGTCTATTCTAACAACACCTCAGCCTTAAACAGCCTAGTACAGCGTGGGTCAACTCAGCTCACCTCAGTGAAGTTGGTTTTCCCTGCCAGCTCCGTGGCAGAAAGTGGGTGCCACCCTCATAGCGCAGGGGGAGGAAAGAGGGGATCTGCAGTACTCACAAAGGGAGTGGGGGGGGCGCAATCTTTATTCAAGAGAAAAATAGTATGAGATGAGCATTAAACAGTGTGATCTGTATGCTACACAGAAACACAACTCAGCAGAAAAAAGGCAGTGATGTTGAACATTCTGCCTAATTTTATGGCATTTTGTCAAACTCTGAACTAGGAAATGGCTGCAGGCAGCGGGGCAGCAGCCAGAAAGCTCTGGAGCAAACAGTGACTCCACACCCTAGCCAATCAGCAGGAGACTGTCACGATGCACCTGGTCAACCTTTGGAACCACAACAAAGCATGGACTGAAAAGTTTAGGGAAAGAAGGTAGAAAATAGAGAACCGTGCTGTTGGAAATGCTGGCCAGCTGGAACCGCACCCTCACAAGTGACACTGAGTAGTCCCATTGGAAAAGGCCTAAATGCAACTATGGCGGGTACGGTGGTGACGTTTAACATTCTGCTCAGTGGCAGGCTTTTTGTCAGATTGAACCCAGAAAGGCTGTGGGCAGGAAGATAGCAGACAATAAACTTTGGAGTAACCAGGAACTTCACCCCTTAGTTAATAAGTGACCGACCGTCACCGGTCCAAAACCATTACTCAAACATCCACCCTTGTGCCTCGTAATTACGCAATCCTGTCCAGTAGTGTGAGTGCGTAGGGTGTCCCGATTATCAAGTGTGAACCATGGCTCCACCCCTTTTTCAACCTTAATGGGGCGACGGTGGCACAGGAGTTAAGTGCTCGCCCCGTAATCGGAAGGTTGCAGGTTCGAGCCCCGCTCAGTCTGTCGCTGTCGTTGTGTCCTTGGGCAAGACACTTGACCCACGTTGCCTGCTGGTGGTGGTCGGAGGGACCGGTGGCGCCAGTGCTCGGCAGCCTCGCCTCTGTCAGTGCGCCCCAGGGCAGCTGTGGCTACATTGTAGCTCATCCCCACCAGTGTGTGAATGTGTGTGTGAATGGGTGAATGACTGGTTGTGTTGTAAAGCGCCTTGGGGGGTTTCAGGACTCTAGAAGGCGCTATATCAAATACAGGCCATTTACCATTTACCATTTAATCAGAACTTTGCCAAAGCCTGTGTTGGTGCGCACTTTGAGTATTACCCGCAATCCATGGCTGCATGAGAATTTTAAATAGGTGCAGAAATGACTCGTGTTGTTTCTAAAATTATGTATTTTTCAAGTATAATTATCAAATTATTTAATATTCAATTACTGTGTAGATATATGATGATGATCAAATGTTTCTCTTTTGGAAAGATGCATCACGTCTGTTGAAGAAAGTGTTAGCTGATAACAGTACTGGTGTGTATTTTTAGACATGGCATGCCAGTAACTTAATCACCTGCTTTAATGATCAATTTTAGTATAATTTAAAGCAGTAAAGTAGCACAAACAGCAACCGGCATCCCTGTTTAGAAAGTCGCTATCGACGACGCAATGCTCACTGTCCCAGTTCTGCAGTTATTTGCACACTTGTTTACCACCCACTTGAAGCCTTACATGTAGTGTGGGTATTGGGACTGGGGCGCTGATGCCGCATTTTGGCCTAGCTTATGGGCCATTCCCATCTGTACCGGGTCGGCCCGGGCCGGGTAGCGTAGGTTGTGCTTGGAACCACATTGAGACAGGTACTAAAAAGTCTGTGGCAACCATGGACGGACCCATACTGACAGACATGCTTTCCAACTGAGCCAAATTGATTAGAGTTGAGTAGGCACTAATGGGACTGCAGCTTTGTTTAGTTTCATTTTTATTTGTTCTTCTTTCTAGTTTTATGGTGGTTGGTTTGCAAGCAGCTTTAAGTGCATTAACACCACCTACCAATTGGGTGTGTGGACCGGTGTCGGTACAGGATCTGCTCGGGTGCAAGATTGGCTCGGGGTACTTTGACTGCCGATGACGTCAAAGTACGGCAAACGCACTCGGACAAAATACACTACACATCTATACTGTTCGAAAGAATTTAGCAGTTTCGTTATTTGTTTCTTATGACGTAAGTATGTGTTTATAATGGTATTTGTAAAATAAAACACTATATTGTATTCATAATGTTGAACTCTTTGAGCACATCCGTGAAGGATCATAGGTATTAGCAACACCTGTGAAATTGTATTTGCAGGAAAGAAGTGTGTCCCGTTTATTGAAGTATTTTGTGTTGTTTTTGACGTCTTGTCCATGCGTATTTCAGGTATGCTCATAGCTGCTAGCCAAAACTCTGGAGTTAAAAGTTTTCTGGCTTTACTAAAATACCTGTCTGTACTTATTTGATTGCATTTATTTAGTCTGGCTTGCCAGGCTAGTCCATCTTTCCAACAGAAAAATTTGCCTGGACCAACGTAATGTGATAACAACGTAACGTGATTACGTAACTTCCGTAAGGTTCATGTTCAGGCAATCAACTACTCTGACGTCATCGGCAGCCGAAGGACCCAGCCGATCTTGCACCCGAGCAGATCCTGTACCGACACCGGCACACATTTCCCACCTTTTTTATTTTTTTATTTTTTTTTCAAAATTTTATTGAACAAGGTGATAGGTATACAAACAAATTGCATACAAAATTGAACAAAGAACATGAAACATATGCCAGGGGGTGCACTACAGAAATGTTACACACATCCAAATAAATTGTAGGTAGTGCAAGTAGTTATAGTTTTTAAAGCTTGTTTGTTTAGTGATCCACTAATCAATTTTTTGTAAGATAGAGTGTCACTATAATGGTGCTTGAAATTAGGTTTTTGGTTACTATACTTGCATTTGTGGAGATAGAATTTAGCTAGCATAGTTAACAAATTTATAACAAAGTATACATCTTCCTTTCTGTGCTTGCGAAAATAACAAAATACAACATTTTCCCATTTTAAAATGAAGTCCTTGTAGAGCTGTCCGATAATAAATCTGCTAAAGTCTTTCCAAAACGTTGTAGCATGTGAACAGATCCAGAAGACGTGCTGAACGATCTCAGGGTGGCTTCCACAAAAACAGCAGTTCACATCAATGTCCCTCTTAAACTTTGTCATATAGTGATTAGCTGGGTAACACTTATGAAGTACTTTGAATGAAACTTCTTTGACCTTATTTGTCACAAAATACTTATTAGGAATGGTCCATATTCTTTTCCAACTAATGTCAGTGACAAAGGAATTCCAATAAAAAATCACATATGGAACAGATATGGATTCTCTCTGAAATAAAGCACGAATATTCCTATTACTGTTTTTATGCTCGGTAAGACAAACTTTTCCTATGTATGTGTTCACACACATTTCCCACCTCTCACCCTTAAATCCTCCTCCCCAACCCTGCGGTATCCAGAAACCTCAACACAGCCCAAATTCATTCTTCACTTCACATTTCTTAACATTTCAATGACCTCCAACTTTGAACCCCCTCAACTCACTTTTCAGCTGCTCTCTCTCTCTCTCTCTCTCTCTCTCTCTCTCTCTCTCTCTCTCTCTCTCTCTCTCTCTCTCTCACCTACCCCTCACAAGTCTTGCCCATTCTCTCTCTCTCTCCCTCTCTCTCTCTCTCTCTCTCTCTCTCTCTCTCTCTCTCACCTACCCCTCACAAGTCTTGCCCATTCTCTCTCTCTCTCTCTCTCTCTCTCTCTCTCTCTCTCTCTCTCTCTCTCTCTCTCTCTCTCTCTCTTTCTCACCTACCCCTCACAAGTCTTGCCCATCCTCTCTCTCTCTCTCTCTGTCTCTCTCTCTCTCTCTCTCTCTCACCTACCCCTCACAAGTCTTGCCCATTCTCTCTCTCTCTCTCTCTCTCTCTCTCTCTCTCTCTCTCTCTCTCTCTCTCTCTCTCTCTCTCTCTCTCTCTCTCTCTCTCACCTACCCCTCACAAGTCTTGCCCATTCTCTCTCTCTCTCTCTCTCTCTCCCTCTCTCTCTCTCTCTCTCTCTCTCTCTCTTTCTCATACCTCTTACATCTCAGCAGTACTTGTTCCTGTTTCCCTTTCCCTACAGTGCTCACACTCTGCTGTTTGCTGCTTCCCAATAAGCAACAAAGTTGCATTTAACCCCTGTGACCCACCCTCAACCTGGTTATTACACCCCCCTTACCTTTCTCATACTCTTCTGCATTTCATATATCCCCCTTCCTGTCATTTCTTCTTCTCACCTCCCCTGCCTTCATGTTTCTTTTTTTTCCTTTGCCATCAGAAGGTCATGAAAGTGTCACTACCTGACAGGAAAGGACAACGAATCTGTATTTTCACATAATTTTAGGCTTTTAATGCTCATGGCCCTAAACTTTTAATCAGCTGTAAAACAGGCAGTTTCAGTTTAAGCGTTTTAATAAACTGCTGCTCAGAAAATGTTTGGTCTCACTCTCATTTCTTCTTGTTGCATGTTGATGCTCTACTTAGAGCCTTGTTAAAATTCAACCATGCAAATTATAATTTTTGGCCACTTTTTAAGAGGTTTTTTATTTTTGATCAGAACTGTATAATGTGGTGTGTATAAACAAGTTGTGGATGTTGTGCAGACAGAATCACTTTTAGTTTTTTTTTTTAAATAATAAATAAATAAGGTCAGTACTAGACTTTGGGTGTAGTATTTGGATCAGCAGAGACATGGATTTTAAAAACCTAGATTGCTTTAAATTCCAGACATTGCGTCCTTGTACAGTAGCATTTAGGATGACTTTTGTGATGGCTTTGCAAGAAAAAATTGGGAAAATGCTATAGGAACTGAATAAAATACAGTTGCTAGTAACTTACAGGGCAGGTTTACTGGGTCATAATCAATCTCATCCAGTTCATGACATCCTAAAATAATAAAATAATGCTGGTGTGTTGGATGATCATGAAACCTAACCCTAACCAACAGGAGGGAAGTAAAAAGTTTTGAATGGTTAGTGGAACAGTAAGCAGGAAAACTGAGAGTCAACTTATTAGTCCGACCATTCCATTATCTGTCCTACATCCATGGATCCTGGAAAATAGATTTTCTTTTCAATGTTTAACAAGAAGGAAAATTAATGAGTTTACTTTAGATTTTCACACTGTACACAGTGAAATTGACAGATATAATTGATAAAAGGGGTAGCGATGGACTATCCTATATAAAGCAACAATTATGGTGATATTTGTTATAATTGTCCTATAGTCATGGAATTGAATACCATAATTTACACATAAATTCTTTAAAAATCAGACAATGTGATTTTCTTGATTTATTTTTTCTTAGTTGTACCTATGATGAAAATTACAGACCTCTTTCATATTTTTTTAAGTGATAGAACTTGCACATTTGGAGGCTGAATAATAACTTTTTTTGCTGGTCATGGATTGTTGTTTGTTTGGTGTTTTGTTGGTGCTGCTTTTTGTTATGGTAGTATTCTTGTTTGAATTTTTTTATTATTATTGCTATTATTTATTATTATTAGTATTATTTTATGATATTTTGATTTTCTTTGATGACTCAGTTATTTGATAGTGTTTAGCTACCCGGACCACGCTCTGCTCCAGTAGGTGGCGGTAATTCTTCCTTGAAGTTGCTTGCCAACCGCCATAAAACTGCTGAAGAAGAAGAAAGGTAACTTCCGTAGTTAATCGACCGTCTTTTGTTAAACCCTGCGCCTTACCGCAGTAATTTGCACTTTTTAACTTCAAAGAACAACTTTATAAGTTTGCTTTGTATATATGCATTTCTCTTCTATCGATGCGTAGATATGCACTAGTGACTTGTTTTAGGTAGCTAATGAGTTTAGCTGCTCGACAGTATTGTAGCTTAGCTTGCTAGCTGATAGTGAAAACTCACAGGTTGGTGACTGCACGCGAGGTTTAGGTGGCTGCTTTAATGTCTGATCAAAACTGCAAATGCAAATTTCTTTTCCAAATCGTCTTGCCTAAAATGTGTCAAGAAAAATATATTCATTGTATTATGTTTTGGTGAACAACTATTCCTCCTTATTTTAAGTCCTGTGATTTATTTGGAACCTCAGCACCATATTGACCCATTTTGTTTTTGTTCAGGCCATTTTCCCCCTTTTCATTGTTTTTTTATTTTTTTGTCTGCTGTTGTGACAGATCGGTTTGCCTTAGCATCAATAACAAATCCCGCAGCAGTTTAAAAACGTGTGATGTCTGTCTCAAACAATGACAACATGCCTCCTCATGGTGAGTAGCCTTCTCAAACATCACAGGTCCATTTGTGTCTAATACCAACTCCGAGACAGCTGTTAGTGCTTTGTAAAGTCTACCAAGATTAACTTGGTTTTTATCAAATATGAGATTTTTTTTTTGTCGATCAATTGAGATTATTTGGTGCACTATTTAGTTTACTGATGAACACAGTGCTTCAAATGGTGCTGTAAGGGTATGGTGCTCACTTTTTCTATTCACCTACACCTCAGACTTCACCTACAACACCAGCAGCTGTCACCTCTAGAAGTTCTCTAATGGTTCGACCATTGTCGGCTGTGTGTCTGGGGGGAATGACCTGGATTCGAGGTCAGTCATCATGGACTTTGTGGACTGGTGTGAGTGTAACCACCTTCACTTGCACACCAGTAAAACAAAGGAAATGGTGATTGACTTGCAGAGAAACACTCCTCCCCACTGACTGGTAAACATCCAGGGAGCAGACATTGAGGTGGTGGATAGCTTAAGTACCTGGGTGTTCACCTCAACCGTAAACTGAACTGGTTCAACAACACAGCTGCTAAAATCCTTTTATCACTCTGGTGTTGGCTCTGATATCCAGTCTGCTGTGGTCTGTTGGGGAGCAGGCTGCCCTGACCAATACATGCAGAGACTGAACAAGCTAGTTAACAAAGCTAGCTTGGTTCTGGGCTGGCCACTGGATTCAGTTGAGGAGATGTGTGAAAGGAGGATGGTGGTGAATATGACCTCCACCTTAAAAAACCCTTCCCACCCACTGATGGACAATGTAGTCTCCTTCAGAGGCAGACTGAGACATCCTAGATGTAACCGTAGGTCACTCATCCCCTCTGCAGTAAGAGTGTATAACTCCGCTTAACTGGTACTGGCATTATCCTGGTACACAATAACACCAATGCAATTCCAATCCAATCCACCTTTATTTATATAGCACTTTATACACAACAACACTGTCGACCAAAGTGCTTCACACACACAGATAAAAACATACAGACATAATTAAAAACAGTAAAAACGTGGATAATATATTAAAACATACAAAAACGTTGTCAAATAAATAAAACACAACACTGCTTAAAAACAGGAGTGGATAAGAGTAATCAGTCAGTGTTAAAAGCCAGTGAATAGTAGTGAGTCTTGAGGAGCGACTTAAAAATGACAAGAGAAGATGCCTGCCTAATGTTGCCGGGAATTTTCAGTACGTGTTCAATATGGTAAATGGCCTGTATTTGATATAGCACCTTCTAGAGTCCTGGAACCCCCCAAGGCGCTTTACAACACAGTCAGTCATTCACACACCCATTCACACACTGGTGGGGATGAGCTACGATGTAGCCACAGCTGCCCTGGGGCGCACTGACAGAGGCGAGCCTGCCGAGCACAGGCGCCACCGGTCCCTCTGACCACCACCAGCAGGCAACGTGGGTTAACTGTCTTGCCCAAGGACACAGCGACAGACTGAGCGGGGCTCGAACCTGCAACCTTCCAATTACTGGGTGAGCACTTAACTCCTGTGCCACCGTCGCCCAATACTTGTGCAATACTGGATTTATATGGTATGTCTGTGTCCCTTATAGTATGCTGTATAGTTCTGGAAGCCAAGTTTCATTTTATAATTTTTACTGGTCGAAGGTTACAATAATAGCTTACTGCCTATGTGTGTATATGTATGTATATATATATATATATATATATATATATATATATATATACATGTACTTTTGTTATTATTCTTTGAATTGTTCTCTAAGTGTGTGTGCTGCTGTAACAAGTGAATTTCCTCTCTGTGGGATCAGTAAAGTCTATTCTAATCTAGTCTATTGTAAAATGTCAGATTTGGACACAAAAATCTTGCTCTGCTCTAATAATTCAATATTCTCATAGATCTCTTTTCACCTTTAGTGTAGCGATACTGACCTCTAGTGGTGAGTTGCTGACACACTTAATATACAACGAGAGGTCATGGATGGAGAAGGGTATCGCTGCAGCCGTACACTATTGCATGGATGAGGGTTGTAGAACTCCAGAAGGTGCTAAACAAATATTTACGCATCAAGCTGACTTGAGAGGTGTTTGAACATGGTGTGCTGAGGCATGTCTTTGGAAAGAACTCTGATGAGGCAGGGATAACGTTTTTTGGTTTTAACATCTAAATTTATGTTGTGGTTCAGAATATTTTAAATATTTTAATGCTGGAACTGCTTTCAAACTAAACAAAGGTTCTCTGCACCAGGTTTTATTTGTACCAGCAAGGAGTCACCTGTTGGGTGTTTTTGGTTTTCTGTCTTCTCGGAGCCAATCAGAATGACGTCGATGTTTTAGGGGTTTAGTTGTAGGTTCTCGTACTTCCAGCGTTGCATTGTTTCGCCAGTGAATTTAGTGTCCTCAGCAATAACACAAGCAATGAAAAGCACGAATGTGAAGTTAACACTGCATAATGCGCATGCATATCAGTTCTTCCTGCAGATGTTAAGATGGTGGTGATTAAAGAAGAAGCTCCTGATGAATGGAGGCCTGACGGGGACCAGAAGGATGCGGACCTCCTCCACATAAAGAAAGAAGAGGAAGAACTCTTGACCAGTCTGGAAGCAAAGCAGCTCAACGCGAAGGACGAGACCGAGGCCATAAATTCTTCGGACCTGAAAATCAGTGAGGATGATCAAGGAGCACACATGAGAACCCACACTGGAGAGAAATTCTTTACTTGTGATTTACAAGATCAAAGGTTTAGTCACCCCGCCTTACCTACCCAACCCCTACCCTCCAGAATAGTTGAAGATTTATCATTTTTGTTTCACAAGACGCAGAGCGCAGCGAGGGCTAACGGCAAAGGCAAGTCACACATGAAGTGTTGTATTGCTGGCTGCAAGGAACAAAACAAATGTCTACACATTCTCCCAACCACGAAAACCCTTCGGAGAACTGCATGGCTCAGTTTCATTTTTGATGGTGATATCCCAGCAACAATCGGCAAGAATCTTGCGGTGTGTGCGAACCACTTCGAGGCAGACTGCTTTGTGAACCTTGGACAATACCGAGCGGGATTAGCCAGCAAACTTCTTCTGACAGAGAGAGCTGTACCTACGCTCCGTGGCAAGTCAGCAGAGGAGGGAGATGTAAGTACTTGGAAGTAATGACTTGGGTTTCTTTTGCACTTTTTCCTATCTTCTGCATCCTCTACCCTCACACCAACTAGCTTCATGTTCTCTTTCATCACATCCATAAATCTCCTTTATGGTCTTCCTCACAGCATCCTTCTACTTATGTAATTACTGTCCCTCCTCTGGACATTTGCAATCTAGAGGTCGAACGATATTGGTTCTTCTTTTGCCAATACTGACACCGATAGGTCAAATGGCCAATTTGTGCTGCAGATATTTTGGGCCGGTTTTTATGATCAGAATTTAGACGTTTTCCGCTTTTATTTTCATGCTAAAATGTCACTAATAACATCAGTTGATTCGCAAAATGTCTCAACCTGAGTCAGTTTTTGAACTCTGAATTTAACCAGCTGTTAAATTTTAATTTTGTTCACAGCTCAGTGTTAAAATCAGACCTCTAACTGAATTTAATCAAAAAATTAGTTAACTGACAAAGTATTAATTACTCAAAATTGGTAAATAAGAAGACATTTTAGTTTAAACTAACTTTTGGGGCAGTTATTAAAAGGTGTTATTCAGGAACGTGAGTGTACTTTAAATGAAATTCTGCTGCAGCACCGGGCTTCCCGGGATGTGTCCGACTTTAAATCGGCTTTACTAAGGATTTATATTGTTCGATGCTGATATACATTAAAACCGGGTCAAATTTCGGCCCGCTATATCAGACTAGCCCTAGTCAAAACCATCTTGGTCTGGACTCTCTGACTTCAGGGTTTCCCCCAGCGCTTTATAAGCCTGGCGGCTCGCCAGGCTTTGCTTGGCCACCCGCCAGGCTATAAGCGTCATGCCCCGCCCCCCTCCCCAACCCTACCGTGTCCGCGGACACGAACGGCACAACAAAACTAGAGCCCTCCATCAGCTGATACTGGTGAGAAACAGCAGCGGAACGTGTGCCACCCCCGCTCTCACGGAGGAGCGCTGCGGGACGGAGCTCTCAACCCCCTCCCCCTCTGACGGCCGAAGCCGCCAGTCTTGACTCATTTTCTGGGGGAAACCCTGGACTTTATCTTCTAAACATCTAACATGAGCTGCCCCTATGATGGACTCATTCCTGATCCTATCCATCCTCGTCACTCCCAAAGAGAACCTCAACATCTTGAGTTCTGCCTCCTCTCCTGTCGGTCTCTAAACCAAAGATGGCTGCTCTCACTACTGTCCTCTACACCTTACCTCTCATTTTTGCTGAAACCCTTTTGTCACACATCACACCTGACACTTATCTCCGCTCATTCCAGCCTGCCTCACCTGCTTCTTCTCTTTTCCAAAATCTGTTGCTTTGGACTGTAGATCTGGAGCACTCAAAGTCCTTATTTACGTCTACTCATGGAAGTTTTTTTTTCTTCTCTAGGACAAATAGAAAATGCAACACCAACCAAGTCCTTTTGTAGCTCGATAATTTATTAAACAAATGCTTGTTTAAAGAGGCATTATGGAAGATTGACAACCAAAACATGTATAGAAATAATACATTTCTTCTTCATACATTCTCCTGCAATGTCCTGGTCCTGTAGAATGAGCCCTGGCATTTTTACTGTGATTGCCTGTTTTTCTGTAAAATCACAGAAAAAGAGAGATGCTCAGGTCGAGCAGGCTGCTTCATGCGCGTTCACGCTCATGCATAGCCCGTAGCGTTTGCTATCAGTAGCTTTAGCAGCAGAGAGAGAGGCAGTGCCACTTTGTCGCTGTTCCTAACGCCTAGTGACAAAGCTAGCTACATTTCTAAGGACCCTTAGCTACTTTCTGTAGAACTTTCTTCTAGATATTACCTGCAAATTAGCAACAAAATAGCCATTTTCGCTCCGAACCGTTTTTTGAACGTTGTTTCAGATCAGCTGTCATCAAGGATATAAAAGTTAGATACAAGAGAAGTCACTGGCCTTTAGCTCTCCTAGTAAGACGTCGGACTGTTGTGCAGAAGACCCGGGTTCGATTCTGGATGTGAACATAGTTTATTTAGAGTTTCTTTTTTTTTTACATCAATGGTATATTTGTTTACAGTACGATGCCCAAATTTTTATTTGAGACTCGCCGAACGGCATTGAATTCACAGATAAAAAAGATGTGGGTTCATCTTTCATTTTGGAACAATTTTTCAAGCAAGGGAAGGGAATGATCTGAGCATGCAGGAGGACTGACCCATCATAAACCTTTGTCGGCTGTGCTGAAGAGAAAGGTACAGAACCTAATTATTTAATTAATTAGCTGCTCGTTCTCCTGTCCTCTGTCCTCCGGGACACACACACACACACACACACACACACACACACACACACACACACACACACACACACACACACACACACACACACACACACACACACACACACACACACACACACACACGGGACTGTCTCAGCTGTTATTTTCGTTAAGGAGTGTGCACGTACAGCATGCGCACCTCGTGCACGAGCCTACTATTGAAGCTGCCGTTACGCTTTTGGCCTGAGGGGGCAATCGCGAGCATAAAAATTCAAAACTCCATAAAGTCCCTTTAAATTTATAGTCGACTATTTTGTTTGTCGAAGTCATCTTGATGAATCGACTAACCGTGGCAGCACTAGTCATATTGTGACACGGCGTCTTCTCTAACAAAAGACTAAATTTAAGATCTTTGCTGTTATCAGTCTGTAGACTTTGCAGCTGTTGAATGAAAACTTTTCGTCACAACATGAATGTAATGTTTCTAAATGTCTGCTATATTCCCACCACCCTCTCGTTTCTCCTACAGGCTACAACGCTACTACAGTTTCAGGCAAAAATAGAAATTGGTTGTCAAACAGAACCGCCAGAGATTAAGAAACGCACCGTTGGTACACAGCTGTCTCTGCATACTTTACAGTCTCACGTCCGAAGCAAAGGTACATACTCAGTCCATCACAAATGTCTTTTGGTCCGTTTTTTTCTCTAGTTGTTGCACCTGTTGAGGCATTTCAAATTCAAGCACCAAGTGTATTGACATTTGTCTGTAACCCATAAAACATTTCTGCTAAGGTGTCCAAGCCATCATGTCCACCAGAGACTGTGGTACTGGAACACAAGACATGCCCCTTACCACCCCGCTGCCTTGCCCAACACCTAGAAAGCGGCCTCACCTGGAGGAAGAGCAGGAGGTTGAGGGCAACGCTTTAATTGTGGCTTCTAAAGGGCTGGATGCCACTAATGATCCTGCTGGATCTGCTAATGGTTTCACCGCCTCAACAGACATTTTGTGAGTAACTCAAATTTTTTTGAAGGTCTACATGTTTTCTTGTGCCGTGTATCATGATTTTCACCCTCGTTGTATTTTATTTATAGAGATGTGGCTTCAAATCCAGCCCACCCTGTAAAAAGTTATATTGTTCATGAGACCAGCATTATGGAGCTATTTAAGGCGTGTCCAGTGTGCAAGCATTCATGCAGCGTTCAAACGAGACAAATCGAGACGTTCATCTCGGTGGTGCAGCACTGTCCCCTTTGTGAGTACTACCGAACGTGGGACAGCCAACCACCACAAGACACCCATCAAGACCCAGGCAATGCTCCGTAAGTTTTAGATATACATTTTGAAATGAAAGACCTGTGTATTACTTATTGTAGTGCACTCTGTTTTTACACAAAACCAGGTGTAAGGTTCATAAACAATGAAATGCTTGAGAAACTAGGTACATTGTTATAGAAATGTTTGTGATTGACAATTATTGCACAGGGTCTGTGGAAGACTCGAGACGCATCTTGGACCAGATCTTTATGGATCCAGCAGCACTCATCTGTCTTCAGATTTAGAAAATTCAGAGGTGAAGGAGGAGTGTTATGTTTCTTGCTTCATTGGAGAGGATGCAGTCTGAAGACAATGCTCTTGGCTGTAAGGAAAGTCCCAAAGAACACACAGGACCGGATACAGCAGGAAAACTACTCTTCCATATGCAAGATTCCCATCTACAGTGAGGCTGATTTATACTTTTCAAGAGTGGAGTCGGGCACATGCATTGACAGACATTTTCCCTTCAGACTTCTCCATCGCCTGGAGAGTGTTGTAAAGCAATTCCCCGCCAGGACAACAGTGGGCGTAGGGCTTTTCTGGGCTATCCCGCCACCATTACTGTCACTTATCCAGTCCAAGATGGTGCATTCACTAATGTGTTTACATTGTTTTTATGTATTTCAGAGACTTTTTAACATGGAAAAATTTGGTTGTCATTCTCCTCCACCTCTTTATGTGGTCACCATCTCCAAACCCACATTTCCAGTTATTTTCATCCACATATATACGTTTGCTGTGCATCTTTGTACTCATTCAGTCATGGGTGAATAAACGTTCATATTTTTGGACTTTTTCTGTTCTGTGTCTTCCACTAAATATCTTTATTTTTGGAGGGAGGGCAATGGCTGTGCCGCTGACGAATTTAAAGGAAGCGGCGTCCTAACCAATCACAGTCTTTGTCACTTTCGATGGATAGTTAAAATAGGACAACAGTTGAGCATGTCTCCATCACCCTTTGCGAGCTTTTTGGAGAGCCCTTGCACCAATATAATGATGTTGCGTGTCTCCGCACCCACACAGATGGAAAATGTGAAATCAGGCTGTATTCCTAGCCCCCGTGAGCCCTTGCATGAAATATTTGACCAACTTCCAGTTTGGCGTTTGTTTACTTGAAGCCCATAGTTGAATAATGCAATCTGGCTCAGGAGTAAGGTGGATAAGGACTAAATTGTATTAGTTAGCAGGTTAAATAGTCTGTCCATTATCTCAGGTAAAGCTACTTGTTTATGGAGCTAGGATTGGGACAATATTCAATGTAACTTGTACCAAGTTTTGTAACTTGGAACATATTTCATGACATGTAACTTTGGATTCGTAACTTGTAACTTTAGTTTTCTAACTTGTAATTCTCAATTTGTGCTTGTATTTCTTGTTTTGTAACAGGAAATTTTCATTTTGTACATGTTTTTTTATTTTGTAAAATCAAACTTTTATTTTGTACATTTACTCATTTTGTAACATCAAACATTCATTCAGAAACATGAAACTTTCGGTTTTTACCTAGCAGACTTCCAAAAAAAAAAAAAATCAATGTACGAGTTTGAAATCAAAACTCAAAACACACATTTTATTCTACAGGTACAAACCTCAAATCTACAGTGTTACAGATCATTTTGTCTCAATTCTAGCGTTGGTAGGAGGAACTTGGGTGGAACCAATGAGAGCACGAGTCTTGGTTACCAATCACGTTTCTCGAATTCCTGTCCAATCACGTTTCTCGAATTGCTGTGGTTGTTTCTGTGTGGCTATGGTGGCATAGTTGGTAATATCTATCAGCCTAAAAAAAATGGTTAATGCATGTCACATGTAGCATCACTCCACAATTTCCACAGGTTCACTGGTGAGTTAAAAGGAAAATTAACAATTGCATCATGTGTTCGTTGTGAAATTTCAAATGCAAATTGTAAGGCGACTGCCACAACACACAAGTATTACATTGACTGGAACTATTAAGGAGAGCTGGCGATGGTTCACTTTTTGGATATAATTGCTTTTGATCATTTGTTCCACAAAGTCATCATTAGCCCTTTGGGTCTCCTAAGTGTAAATGTTTATAGCCATACATGGTTCCTCCCAGCAATGGGTGGGCAACTCTAGCATGTTTGTTGTTTCCCCACTCCAATACACTTGGTTCACCAGCTCATCAAGCTCTGCGGAAGCCTGCAAATGACCTGCTGATGAGTGTTAAAACGGGGTAAACACTAACATGCTGGATGACGGCTCTCCTCCCCTCAGGAAAGGGCTTTGTTCACCCCCGATCTAAAACCAACACTTCTCCCAACAAACTCTAGAAGTGTGTAAATCTGTGCTGTCATTTGTAGTGGATAGTCTGTTTGTGTTGTCTTGTACAAATCCCATCTGTACAGTCTTTCTGTTTTATATTTGTATTTTATCTTGTGTGGATATGCTTTCATTCAATAACTTGCACCTGGGAGACCATCATGGGACATTAAAGAACAGGTTTCTACTCAAAAAATCAATACTCTATATTAGATTATAATTATTTTTTCTAGCTAAGGTTATGTTCTCAAATAAATTATGTTAAAACACCGGAAGTATACTTTTATTGTGAAAGCACCTCGTAACTTGGGATCCTGTTTGCAACAAAGGCACGGGGCTAGCTGGCCGCTACTACAATCCGTTTTCATGGATTAGGTTTGTATATTCGAATTATTTTCTATCAGCGCTAATTGCAATATCGCTATAATTTTCATGTAGTTAATGGATTTGGCTCTTTTACTCTGTAGCTTCACTTCTAGCTGTTAAAGAGTGGGGCGGTGTATTAGGCAAATATGTTTCAGTGGGTGGCTGCGTCAATGCCTGATCAAAACACCTGTAACGTAACTAAACTAATTTCAAATGTTCTTGTTTTCACTCCTGAGATATGGTTGCAATTTAATGAATCACATTTGTTAGAAAACGGCCAGTTCAACTTACGTAATGTCTTTCTGATGTGGAAAGAAAAATTTACGAACGTAGCTCCGTTGCTGCAAGTGTTTAATGTAATATTTTCAAACAGGCCCAGCATTTTTAATATTATTAATGCATGAAGTGTCAATCATAGACATGAATACGTAATACGTATATATGCATTTATATCTCAGGTCCTCCTCGTAAAACCCAAGACATTTAAATAAAAAATATTTTAAAGAGATATTTGTGTTAAAATGACTGCTGGTTGTTGATTAGTTGTAAATGAGGAAAAACTGGACTATGCTATCAGAACTAAGTAAAATATCTAAGTGTGAAATATTCTTTAAATGACTGAATAAAATAAAAATGTGCTTCTTCATCTAGCTTTATTTACAAAATGATTAAAAAGTATATTTATAGCATGTTTGAATTAAAAAAAGACTTTATGTCAAATACTCTGATGTGGAGAGACCAGCTTGTCTGAGCGTAGCCTTTAGGAGGCAGATCTCAAGTCTGGCCTTGGTTTGCTTTTTTTGTGGTTATTCTGTAATCATTACTTGCATCACTAATAAATATTCTAAAAACAACAATATTTTTGATTGTGATGAATATATCAATTAGTGACAGAATAGAATTGATTGTTTATGGTGAATTTTGACAGCTGTTAGGGGGATTATTTTATTAGGATAAACTTTACTTTGCTGTAGGCCTTTGCTGAAAGGCTGAACACGTTAAAGCCTACTTAATCACTGTAGCCTGATGGAAGAACAAATACAATTAAAATCTTATATATAAATGGATATCTTGTAAGATACTGCATAATCCAAATATAGTATTATTTGATATATTTTTAAAGTTTTCATTACATGTTGGGTATGAAATCCACGCTGAATCCACCCTTCTGATGGGATCACTTTAATCCAGATTTTTTGGATCAAAGTGATCCAAATCCTACAAAAAGTTCTGAATACACCAAAATAAAGGTTTGATCCGAATCAAAACCAAGATTGGATTACGTGATCTAATATGTAATCCTTTTTTCTTTTGAAAAACCCCATTTTCAAGATTTGATCCAACCTGTTTTTCAAAATCCGCTAGGATTTTGAAAAACTGGGCCCAGGCGAGATACGTTTACATCATATGGGTTTTGCTTGAGAATGAAGTGAAAGCAAGTTAGGGGTTGTAGGTGATGGACAAAGCTATATAAACGTAGCAGTGATTGGTAAAAAAATTGCACATATGCATTGTGCAGGTATTGGTTTATTCTGCATTAACTGTGCATCCCTGGATGATCTGATTAACTATGCATGTCAGTCTGGACTTAGTTCTCAATGCAACTTTGTGTTACACAACAAAAACAGACTTTTATATAAATCGCTGAGTTCTTGAAAAGTCCTAAAGCAGCAATTGAGAGTTTTCCCCTTTCAGGAATTACCGTATTTACCCGAATATAGGACGACCCCTATTATAAGACGACCCCCCCCCCTTTTGCATAATTGTTAATAAAAAAAAAACCTCGTCCTATATTCGGGTAATTACGGTATTTAGGGGTTCACAAAAGGGCAGCAGTAGCTCAACAGGTTGAGCGGGTTGTCCAGTAATCGAAAGGTTGCAGGTTCGATCCCGGCTCCGGACAGAGAATTCTGCTGTTGTGTCCTTGGGCAAGACACTTAACCCACCTTGCCTGCTGGTGGTGGTCGGAGGGATCGGTGGCGCCTGTGCTCGGCAGCCTCGCCTCTCATCTCCACCAGTGTATGAATGTGTGTGTGAATGGATGAATGATACACTGTAGTGTAAAGCGCTTTGGAGTCCTTACTCTGAGAGGCGCTATACAAGTGCAGGTCATTTATCATTTATCAAAAGTGATAGTCTTATCCTGTACTGTGATATAATGCAGGCAATAGATTTTTGGGTGAATCTGCCCTTTTTTCTTATGTATTACTTCTCTGGAATGATTTTCAAAACACTAGCAGACTTCAGACACTTGCTTCTCCACATTTCTGTAAAGACGTGGAACGTTTAATCAATAGATTTGCAGTGGTTTCTAGTAGGAGTGAATGCCTGTAAGTCATACTCTGGGGAAACAAGCTCCGGCGCACCAGTTAGAGGAAGTAGAAAGTGGAGAAGAGTTTCTGACGGCAAGTTTTAGACTCCTGTTTTCTGATATCTGGACATGTCTCCTCTGAATGGCTAAAAGCAACACGGCTCTACCACTGACTCTGTTTGATCTGCAACGTTGATGTTTTATCTCCACAAATACTACAAGTCTGGAGGAGTTCTGCTGCGTGGTGGAGCTACTAATGGTTAGCTTCTACTAGTTGAGACATTGTCTGCTGTTTCCTGGATGCTAAAACAACAGTCTTCCCCATCATGAGTGAAGATGGGTGAGTCCATGAATGTTAAGTGGCAGTGTGATGTAGATTTGTCAGGATTTTCAAAACCTAGTGTTTCACCGTTTATTTTCTATCAGAAGCTAATGCACAGGAAGGTTTTATTTGTATGTTAACTAATTGTCTGGAGTTTTTTTTTGTGATCAGCAGCTTAAAGTCCTGTCATTGAACAAAGGAAAATGGTGTTTGTTCAGAAGAAGTGTGAAATTTAATCTTATCATGCTATGTTTCTGAGGACACCTGAGCACCTGAAGGCTGCTAAATGAATATTGTTTACCTCCAGATGAGATTTGTCATCATTGTCCCAGACACACTGCTGCAACATCAGGATGAGTCTTGGTTTAGCTGAAACCCAGTCATCAGGTTAATATTTGTGCCCCTTTCATCTACAGCCTCATGGACCCGAGGTCCTGCTGCTCTTAAAAGTGTGATGTCTGTCTCCACCAAGGACATCGTCCTCCCCCACAGTGAGTAGTGGCCTTCTCTACCTCTACAGATGTATTTGTGTCCATTTCCAGACGTGGGATAGCCGTCAGTGCTTTATGAAACTTGTGGCTGTCACATGAGCCCGTGAGGTCAATTAAATATCAGGTTTTCTACCTTTTTAGTTGTGGTGTATCAAACACTGTATGGTCATAAGAAGCTTTAGTCTCCTCCCCTTTCAGTCAGCTCATGAGTCCCCTGAACAAAAAATAATCAAGTAAGTGAACGGTGCTATAAAAGTTTATTTCTGGTCTGCTTTGCCTTATGCCCTGAATAACACATTTAATTTAAATTATGATAAATAATTATGTGTTTTGACTATTGCCTAATTTATACTTCTCCATCAGCTCGAGTGTGGAGTCGCGCAGACGCATTGACGGAGAGGTTTTCTCTTCGAACTTCTCTGTCCCTTGGGGAGTGTTGCAAAGCAATTCTGAACCAGGACAACAGAGGGCGTAGTGCTTTTCTGCCACCTTTACAGTTACACATCTGGTCCAAGGTGGTGCAATTACATTCTCCTCCACCTGTTGAGGGCTTAGGTGGTTTAAGAACAACGTCAGTTGTCTCTTCAAACAGCGCTGGGGTCTTTATTATAGAGCTTTGACAATCAGCATCAAAACGCACAGACAGCCATCATCATAAAAGCCCTAGAACTAAAACTGGGGTGTATCTTTCATGCAGTTCCGTCACAAGCATGTCTCGTGCACGCGCTCGCACAAACAGTAGAACGTGGTGGTATGGAACTCAAGTCAGATCTGATTCCAACCTGTGGGAATGGAATGATGGCCAGTTAACATAATTAAAATAGTTAAATAATGGTGTTACGTGTCTCCACCCAGGCAGACAGAGGAGTGTATATTAGGCTTATGTTTGTCACATAATTTAGGATTAATTAGCTTGTAAAAATTAGTAATTAAAATTACTACAAATCAGACGTTGCATATATGATATATGTGAAACTCATGGCACGTACAAAATGGGACCAGAAAATAAATTTTATTGGCCTGTTGAGATCCCATTAAATTTTTTTTTTTTGACAGAAGGGGACCCGTAGTCTGGAATTAGATGGGTGTGACTAAAGCCTGGGGCACACCAGAGGCGGACGCCGTCATTCTAAACAGAAGCCATTATAGTTAATGAGAGTGTGCACACGGGGAGCGCCACATCCCAGAAGCGCAGCGCCTAGGCGCTCAAGATACGCGCCAGTTCTATCTCAAGCTCAGCAGCGCCACGTCTGTTTACGACATTGTGCTGTACTTTAAAACAGACATGACGCGGAATGGCTTTACAGCACAAACTCAATGGCTGGCAAAAACCCAGCCGCAGTTTTGATAACTTTAAAGAGCAAGTCACCCCCTACCAGAGTATTACTCCACTCCCACTTCCGGTTTGAAAAAAATGCAACAAATGCTGTTGTCTAGCAGACCAAGAGGGCAGAGCCGCAAACAAATACACACACACACACAGGCTCAGAACGACATTGTGACATCATATGGTACCAGCTAACGTTCTAGGGTACCTCTTAGCCAATAGAGATGGCAGATTTAAATTCAAATGCAGTGCAGAGTTTTTACCTGACAACGGCAAAACACTGACAGTTTTAGGCAGAAAATTACAATTTTAAATAAAATGCACTAAAGTGCAAAACTATTGACTACACGTGTCTGCAGCATGATTAGACACACATTTATGTAGTTTATCAGAAGAAAAAAAGTTCATTTGGGGGTGACTTGCTCTTTAAAGTATTATTAATCCTAAAATATTCAAATAAATGGCGTACTTACCTGTTTTTAATGAATTCGAGTTTCACAAAACACAATGGCAAGTCTGATCACATATAAACAATAGTCACTTCCCACTTTCTCTTCTCAAGTCTCGCATGATCTTGTGAGCATCTTGTGAGACTTTGAGAGCATTTTGATTTTATGATGTTAATCTATTTATGATTTTATGACTTTGTTTTATTTTGTTTTGATCTATGTGAAGCTCTTTGTGATTTTATGTCTGTGATAAGTGCAATATAAATAAAATTTACTTCCTTACTTACTAACTTCCCAAGAAGCGCTCAGCGGCATCGCGCGTCTTGTGTGATCACTAGGGCTGAACGATTAATTGCATATGCAATTAAATTGCAACGTGACGAGAGGAGATTTTCTAATTGCAAAGGCTGCGAGTTGACTGGCAGCGAGTGGTTAGCACAATGCTAATATAAAGTGAAAAACCCATAGGAATGCTAGTGCTAATATCGCTGATTACATTCCTACAATTATGAATTAGGAATGTGCCAAATGATCACATTTGGAGTCTAATAAAAAGTTAAAAACTGCCATTAATCAAATAAATACAGACAGATATTTTAGTAAATCTAGAAAACTGTAAGAGACTTAAACTCCACTGAGTTTTGGCTGGCAGCTATGGACATAACTGAACGACAGAAGCTCTGCATGAACAAGATGTCAAAAACTCCAAACACAAAAAACTTCAATAAACGTGACACACTTCTTTCCTGCAAATAAATTTTCACAATTGATGCTAATATCTATGCTTCTTCAAGGGATGTGCTCCTGGCTGCAAAGGGTGGCACCTTCAAATACAAAAATAAATATATAGATACATAAACTTGTTTATATTCTGTACGTTTTTTTTTTTTTTTGTTTCCGTTAGTTGAAAAATGAGAAAAGCCTCTTGAGAAAATAACCGTGAATTAAATCGCAATTGCAATATTGAAGAAAAAAATTTGCAATTAGATTATTTTCTGAGATCGTTCAGCCCTAGTGACTTCTCAAAATCGCGGGCGCGACGTTGCATGGCACTTCCACCTCCGGTCTGCCCCAGGCTTTAGGCTCTCTATAAACCCTAATGCAAACATTTATTACAATATAAACCCGCCCCATCCCATAGAGCCCCATGCAATTTGAATTGGTGCTGATCATCATTAGCCACTAGCATTGGACATCCTCTTACATACAGATGTCAGCATGTGCCCTTGTTTGTGGATGTACCTAGACAGAGGCCGATTTAGCAACATTTTTTATGGACAAGTAAGTCTTTAAAATACATATATATGAATAAACAGCATAAGATGAGAATAATAATTGTAAAACAACGTGTTTATGCTCTGTTGGCCGGCTAGAGGTGCATTTTCACGCACAAGAGGTGTTGCTTTCCAGCTATAATCATGGAAGTTCCCAACATACACATGTGTTTCAAGTATTGGTTCTTCCTGCAGATATTCAGCAGATGGTTCTCATTAAAGAAGAAGCTCCTGAAGAATGGAGCCCTGATGCGGAGCAGCAGGACTCAGAACCCCTCTACATAAAGGAGGAAGAAGAGGAAGTCTGCACCAGTCTGGAGGGAGAGCAGCTTGGTGTGAAGGTGGAGACTGATGCCAACACCACAACTCATTTTAAAAGTGAAGGGGATGAAGAGAAACCTGTGTTGTCACAGGTTCATCATCACCATATTGAAGTTGGAAGTCATCCAACCAGGGGCTCAGATGACCAGATGATAGCAGAAACTGGCAGAGAGGACTGTGGAGGAGCAGAATCAAGCAGGAACATAGATCTTAAGACTCACAGAGATTGTTCCAATTCTTCAGAGACCGACGTCAGTGAGGATGATGAAGAGGATGAGGAAGTGAACTGTCCTGACTCTCAGCTGAAACATTATTCAGATTTAGGGCATACATCTGAAGACGGTGATAATGACTGGAGGACTACTAATTCAGATACAAACATGGTCACCAAATCTTTGAAATGCTCTAAGTGTGATAAACTTTTTGTCAATAATCAGTCATTTCTTAAACATTTAACAAGTCATTCAAAACTAAGGTCATCAAATGGGGTTATAAGAAATAAGAACTGTTCAAGAAGGAAGACAAATGTAGACTCACCTGGAAAAATCTTTGTAGCACAGAAATCATTCAGTTGTGAAAACTGTGGTAAAAGATTTACCCAAAACGCAAATCTAAAAAGGCACATGAGAGTTCACACAGGAGAGAAACCTTTTAGTTGTGATATTTGTGGACAAAGATTTACTCAAAAGACAAATTTAGTTACACACAAGAGAATCCACACAGGCCAGAAACCGTTTTCTTGCGTTTTATGTGGACACAGATTTAGCCATGAGGCAAACTTGGTTACACACAAGAGAATTCACACCGGGCAGAAGCCATTTACTTGTGTTGTATGTGGACAGAGATTTACCCAAAAGACAACGTTAGACAAGCACATTAGAATTCACACAGGAGAGAAACCATTTGGTTGTGATGTCTGTGGACAACATTTTAGCCTCAAGGCCAATTTAAAAATGCACATGAGAATTCACACAGGGGAGAAACCTTTTGGTTGTGATCTTTGTGGACAAAGATTTACACAAAATACAAATTTAGTTACACACAAGAGGATCCACACAGGCCAGAAACCATTTGCTTGTGTTGTATGTGGACAAAGCTTTAGCCACAAAACAAATTTAGTTACACACAAGCGAATCCACACAGGAGAGAAACCATTTACCTGTGTTGAGTGTGGACAGAGATTTACCCAAAAGACAACTTTAAACAAACACATGCAAATTCATACAGAAGATAAACTCAATTTAACTTTATTTATGTAGCACATTTCAAATGCACTCATGAATAAATTTGTCAATGAAACATTCTAATGGAATTGGCTATAGTCATTAAAGTTTAACAATCTCCTCTTCTCCTGGGTGACATCATGCTACAGACCCCAGCTTTAAGCAGCGAATGATAAGCAAGACTTCAATATGGCTTTGAGGAGGTTCTGGTCCACCATCCGGTGCCTCAGAAGGGGAAAGCAGTGTGCTAACAGCACTGTCTATAGTGGGGACAGTGTGCTGTTGACCTAAAATCGGGACATAGTGGATCGGTGGGTGGGGTACTTCAAAGACCTCCTGAATCCCACCAGCACTTCTTCCAGTGACTCTGGGGAGTTTGGGTTGGGCCCTCCAATCTCTGGTGCTGAGGTCACTGAGGTGGTCAAAAAGCCTCTCTGTGACAAGGATGATATCCGCCCAGAGTTCCTTAAGGCTCTGAATGTTGTGGGTCCGTGTTGGTTGACATGGCTCTGCAGTATCGCATAGAGATCGAGGCAGTTTCACTGGATTGGCAGACCAAGATGGCGGCCCCTCTATTTAAAAAGGGGGACTTCAGGGTCCGTTCCAGTTACAGGGGGATCACACTTCTGAGCCTTCCTGGTAAGGTCAATTCCCAAATTTGTCCTTCATTTTCTTCCACCGCTTCATGCGGTCGCCACCTCTAAACCCATGTTTTCCATCATTTCCATTCACGTTTGCTCCCTATTTTGTACTCCTTCAGTCACGGATGAATAAACCTTCATATTTTCAGACTTTTTCCGCGATGCGTTCTTCAATCTGTTCTGGGTCTGCCGCTTAATATCTCTCTACTTTTTAACAGAGCCGCTGACAAATTTACAAGAAGCGGCGTCCTGACCAATCGCAAGCTTGCGGCCTCCCACATTCGACGGGTGTTAAAAAATTTGGGCATGTCTCTGTCACCCTCTGTGAGCCTGTCGGAGAGCACTTGCGCTGACGCATAATGGCGTTGCGTGTCTCCGCACGGATGCAGATGGAGAAGTATAAATCAGGCTTTAGAGATAGGATGAGAAGCTCAGTCATCCGGGAGGGGCTTGGAGTAGATCCGCTGTTCCTCCACATTGATAGGAGCCAGTTGAGGTGGCTCAGGCATTTGGTTAGGATGCCTATAAATTTACTGAACATTCTGTATAAACTGTTAAGATGAATAATCTGGGGGGTGAAGCGTATAACTGCTTGTTTCCTTAAATAGCAAATTGTATGTTAGACTCCCATGAACCAATATTTAGAGAAGCCTAATAGAAACTCGTTTAAAAATGTTTTATTACACATACATAAATAATTTAAGCTGTTAAAGTCATTTTTGTGAGAAATTAAAAAAAATTTCTTCTTTGCCAAACCAAGTGACGTCAGTTGAGGGAGTCCTGTTAGCTCAATCCAGAGAAAACTATGAATTCTAATGCGGCTCTGACACAGAGGAAACTTTAAATGTTTATCATTCTACTTCTGATCGTCCAAAACCATAAAGTTATGAGTTTGCTGCATGCCCCTGAGAGCAGAGACAAACCAGAGGGAGAAACCATCGGCCAAAGCAGAGAGATTGTGCTGCGATGTGAGAAGCAGTGGGGGGGGGGGCAGCTTGTCAGTTAACATCACAACACTGTACAGATTACTATCATGTACCAGACAATTACAATAGTATTGGTCAGTTAATTGAATATTAATAATTGACAATTATAACTTAATGAGCGTCTGTCAACTGTCCCATACTCGTTAATATCCATTCACGTAACGTAGTTTAGCGCTTAGAGAGAGGGAGAGAGATACCTGTCATCCGGTTCTGGAGCTCAAGCGGGCTTCTGTGAGCTGGATCTGACCCAGACACCAGCGAGCCAGTCGAGCTGATATTTTTAAAAGCTGCACATGATCCTCTCCCGGATGTCTGTGGCAGTTCTGATCTGGTTCTGACCCAGAAACCAGCTCGACTGGCCCGCTGAGCTGAGAGAGAGAGAGAGAGAGAGGCCTGTCGTTCGATTCTGGAGCTTATGCGGGCTTCTGTGAGCTGGATCCGACCCAGAAACCAGCTCGACTGGCTCACTGATATTTTTAAACGCCGCACATCCTCTCCTGGTGGTCCAGGCGGCGGTCCTTATCTGGTTCCGACCCAGAAACCAACTTGACTGGCCCGTTGGTTCTGATCTGGTTCTGACGGTGATCTGAGCTCCAGACATCTGCATTTAATTTTTTTAACCCCGCCACAGGTATCCGGAGCCCAGCGCGGACCTCTCTGTCCCGGTTCCCGTCTTTACAGCTGCACAAAATGCCCTCAGGCACGGAGATAGAGTAGAGGCGTTGTTTCCCTTATCTGGCAACTTGTGGATTCGATGTCAAGACATGCTGGAGTTGGTACAGCCTTCACACACACTAGTTTACCAACATGAACACAATCCAACACTAGTAAACACACACACTGACTGGATAACATGACTTCTACCCTAAAACTACCCACTCCACACTGAGCTAAGGCAGCCAAGCTTCTAAGTCCCTTTGGTTACGTCAGAGGTTCAGATTTAGAAAAAAGAGCATTTTTAGAAGCTTTGCTGAGAAAGGCCACTTTTATTAGAAAAACTCTGCTGTTAAATGAAATATCCACAATAAGCTTTTCAAATAGTATTTTTGGGACAGTATTTTATATGAATTAGAAAAAAATTAACCTGTAATTTGCTCTTTAATGTGACAACATTGAAATGGCTCATTCTGAAAGGTATTAAAAATGTCAAAAAATAAAGCTGCTGAGATTGCTTTGAAGCTGCACAGATGCAATGTTTGTTGTTAGCTCAATTGTGTATTGAGATGTTTGTAGTCAATAACCAGTTTACTTTTCTTTCATCGTTATATGTGCATATATTTGAGATATTCTCTTGTAGGTTTTTGTTTAAATTATTATTTTCATAAAACAACAACCCCGACTGTACCGGGACTTCATTGCCTTTCTAGCAAGGAAAACATTTTCACTTTTAGATGTGTGCTTTCAGCTCCAGATACTCACAAGTACTTGCATGAACTAATATCTTAAATAAATGTATATTTGGAGGAACTCGTGTTTCAGATATTTACCATGTGATTGTTGCTGGTTACATTTTGTGTTAAGAGTTAAAATGAGAAAAATCGTTCCAAGGTAAAAAATATGGAAGGTAGGTGAATGCATACTAGTTCTGACAACTCTAAAAGGGCCTGGCTGGAGGCTTTGCTCTTGAGGGTTGGGTTCACTGGCATTGTGGTAGACTGACAACTGTAATATTTAATCAGTTTTACCGAAAAACTGGTTGTGCTGCTTCCTTTTGATTTGTGTTTGCTTTTTCTTGAGATATGTGTTGCCCATTACACACACACACACACACACACACACACACACACACACACACACACACACACACACACACACACACGTGAGTAGTGCCTTGCAAAGGTATTATGGAAATTTTATGTTCCATTATTTCTTGATCATTAATCCTGAAAGCATTCTCACACTCACACACCCACACATTCTTGTTCTTCCCATACACACACAGTGTCTCACTCATGACCTCACTCCCATTCACACACGTGCACACACACACCTCTGTTCTTTTCTTATCTCATGTAATAAGATAAACTCTCAGGGCAAATCTCTTGGCAGTTGCCTCGTGCTCTGCCCTGATTTCCATCTGGTGACTTTGTCTGCTTATTGTCTCCTTTCCTGTTCGACTGCAGGTATTGAGTTATTGATAAATTCCCTAACCGTATTCATACCCTTTGAACTTTTACACATTTTGACACTGTACAACCCGTCCATCCATTTTCTGAACCCGCTTGTCCATGCAGGGTCGACGGGGGTGGTGTGTGTGTGTGTGTGTGTGTGTGTGGGGGGGGGGGGGGGGTGCTGGTGCCTATTTCCAGCGGTCAACGGGCAATCGGGCTGGCTACACCCTGGACAGAGAGCCAGTCCATCACAGGGCAACACAGAGACACACAGGACAAACAATCATGCACACACACTCACACCTAGGGACAATTTAGACAGACCAATCAACCTAACAGTCATTGTTTTGGACTGTGGGAGGAAGCCGGAGTACCCGGAGAGAATCCACGCATGCACAGGGAGAACATGCAAACTCCATGCAGACAGATCCCAGGCCGGGAAGCGAACCCAGGACCTTCTTGCTGCAAGACAACAGCTCTAATCACTGCTCAGCCACACCATACAACCACAAACCTAAAATGTTTTATTGACATTTTGCATAATGGACCAACACAAAATAGCACTTACTTCAGAAGTGTAAAATTTTTTTAAAAAGTATTTTCTAATTTTTAACCCTCCCACTGTCTTAATGGGTGTGACCCCGCGAGGAAAGTTGACCATGGAACAGGATTGATGGTTTATTCCTTGGGTCCACATGGCAGGGGTCAGGAGTGAGCACCGCACCACCTCACCTCTGCCACGTGGACCTCAAGGGATAAACCATCAATCCTGCTCAATGGCCAACTTTTCTCACGGGGTCACCCATAAAGACAGTGGGAGGATTAAGCAAATGTGTCACGCATGCCGGTGAAGTAAGCCGAGGAAAGGCGAGGATCCAGACCGGGGAGGAAACAGGCAGACAGGTAGGACTTCTTACAATGATTTATTCCGAGACACGCTGGACACTGAAACAATGACACGACATGGAACACAGAACAGAAGGGGTTTAAATACACGAGGAGCGGGAGCTATGGTGATTGGGAAACAAGAGGCAGGTGGGAGCAATTAACGGAGACACAGACTAAAACCTAGGAGAAGACAGGACAGGGTGTGACAAAATGATTCTGAAAAGTGAGAAACTAGTCATTATTTTAGCTACTGGATTTTCTAGAATCAGTCTGAACAGCCTCACTGGACATTGACAAAACATTTTCATCTCAGGAGGTAGAGCGAGTTATCCAGTAATCGGAAGGTTGCAGGTTAGATCCCGGCTCTGACAAGAGAATGCTGCTGTTGTGTCCTTGGGCAAGACCATTAACCCGACTTGCCAGCTGGTGGTGGTCAGAGCGAGGCCGGTGTTCGACAGGCCTCACCTCTGTCAGTGCTCCCCAGGGCAGCTGTGGCTCATCGTAGCTCATCCCCACCAGCATGTGAATGTGTGTGTGAGAGGGTGAATGACTGATTCTGTTGTCAAGAGCCTTGGGGGGTTGTAGAACCCTAAGAAGGTGCTATGTCAATGCAGGCCATTTGTCATTCCTGACAGCTGAGGCTCAATCGGCATTGTCTGTTTTGGACTGTTTTCTGTAAACCATAGAGATGGTTTGGGATGAAAATCCCAGTATATCTATAGTTTCTTAAATACTGTCACCAGCCTGCCTGGCACCAACAACTATGCTACATTCAAAATCACATAAATCATCTTTTTCTAGAAATTCAGGAAGGTTTTTTTTTTACCACGTCTAGATGTGTAAACAGATTTCTGCTAAATTATTAACTGATAAATAATCATGTTAATTAGCAATTGAACCAGTTTACCAAATCAAATGTCAGTACTGTGTTATGTAAAGCAATATCTGTGCGTTCTGTGATAATGACCATTTAATTAACGACGGTCAAAAAATAGCACGTATGATTAATTTTATTTGTGTTTTTGGAATAATTGAATAAATGGAATGGGATATTGGAATAAATATATGAGGATTATTAAGAAATACAGCAGAGTAACAGAAAAAAACATATAAATCAATTCTATTGCAAGTTAATTTAGAAAAGAAAATTACAGAAACCCCAGTAGAGATTTCCTACTATTAACATAAGCGTTACCAAGAGGCTGAGCTGTTCAGAAGCAGAAGTAGTGAGGTGTTTATCACTATTTAAATCATTTTGTTGATTGAGACGCAAAAAGCCAAAGAAAATATGCGCTTTAGGCATAGGCTTTAGGTCTTTACATTTGTGAAGCTCCTGAACACATCGTTGTAGTCCAATTGAACTACAAATCCCTTGACTATGTGGTCGTTAAATCAGGTAGTTTGCGGCAGTATTAGGTTTTAAACGGCAGGAGCGAGCGGGAGTGCGTCGCTAGACCCGATTCATTCACACCAGGAGTGTTAAAGGTAATAATAGTTTTTACTTGGAATATATGAATTATTCTGGGTAAAGAGATTATGGCAGTCTGAGATAACACATTTAAGCCATCAACCAACCGCACTGAATATGTTCAGAGCCTATTTGTAAGCATGCTGTCTCATGAAGCGCACTAACGCTAGCTAGCTAAGTTTTCCGCTTTTTAACGTGTTGAGCCAAGAGTGAGTCATGCTGGTACTATTTCATATTAAACGTCTATTTTCATTTGTTATGTCTCTAAGAAGCACCGAACCGGTCGTGTCTGCTCCCCGGACACGAAGTTGTGAATATTAACTGTCGTAGCTAACGTTAGCCGTTAGGTATTTTCAATGTGAATTCTACACCCTAGCATGAAGCTTGCGCGTCAGCTCCCGTCAGTGATAAATGACCCGCACTTGTATAACGCCTTTCATAGTCCGATGACTACAAAGCGCTTTACACAATTGTGCATCATTCGTTCATTCACACACTGATGGTGTAATGACTGGACGCATTTCAAACACGTGGGTCTGAGTCAAACTGGATTCAATTACTATATTATCTTCTAATGCTTTGGTTAGGGTCAAACATTGCTATAGAGAAGGTTCAGGACATTTTTGTTTTTTCACGCTGTGTCTTTACTTAGTTTTACCCTCAAACTTGGTTTCAAGCGGATGTATTTTCTAGAATAGAGTTGTTAAGAGTCATCTGCGAGACAGTCTTTGTGTTTGTGCAATCACGTATGGTTGCTGGGTTACCACGCTGTTTTAGTGGATACCTATGGTAAATGACCTGCATATGTGTAGCGCGTTACACTCACACCGATATGGGGTTTTCTAGTGCCGGTGCAGTATGTGTTGCAGATTTTTTTGGGGGGTGATTTTTTTTATTGCTGATCTCGAGACATTTTTCCTAATTTGTTTGCCAAAATCTTACACTAAGAAATTTTGCCACATTTGGAACCTAAAAGTCAAACTAATCTACCAACCAACAAAGTATTAAATGTAAAATAGATAAATGAATCTCAATTTAAAGTAATGTTTTAAAGCATTTATAAGCAGGTTTTTTTCAGGAACGTAAAAATGTTTAGATAAAAATCGGCATTAGCATCTTGCTGCCCATGAATGTGCCTGACTCAGATCAGCAATACTAAATCTAGTCAGTGACTTGATGCAATTTGCTAGGTTCCTTGTATAGGAAAAAAAAACATTCTGATTGGCTTAATGAACTGACCTGAATTGGAATGTTTATTATGTGAAGTGCCTTGAGATGACTTGTCGTGATTTGACGCTATATAAATAAAATTGAATTGAATTAAAGAGGTAAAAAAAATGGCAAATAGCCAGCAGATTGGTCTATCCCTACCACACACACTCACACACTGGTTGTGATAAGCCACTTTGTAGCCACAGCTGCCCTGGGACACACAAACAGGTAAGGCTGCCACACTAACGGCGCCATAGATTCCTCTGACCACTACCATCAGGTAAGGACAGTAGTGTCTTTCCCAAAGGCACAACAGACAGGGATTAAGTTTGGGTTTGAACCAGCAACCCACCGATTGCAGGGTGAATCCTTGAGCTATTATTTCCTGATGATGCATATCCACCTGTGTTTATTTGGAAATAAAACAAAGACCGACTACTGAGTTTTGGCTTCAGGCACCCCGATGGCGACAGACATTGTTGCAGAGTTGGCTGACTCGCTAGCCAAGGCTGGAGTGGAGGATGGAGAGCTGAGTTACAAAGGTCAGGGAAGAAAGCTGGATGATGCCCAGTCAGGTGAGTGTAAATGATCTGTTGTTCCCCGTGAGAGTGCAAAAGTCAGAAATGTTTAAATCTGTGGAACTTTGGAATGAAACGACTTTCTCCGTGCAGTGGAGGACATGGTGAAGGAGATCCAGGACTTTGAGGGATTACAGGCTCTCAGACTGGAGGGAAACACGTTGGGTGTGGTGGCAGCACAAGCCATTGCCAAGGCTCTGGAGACGAAGAGTGACTTCAAGGTTTAGACTTTTTTTTCTGTTTGTTCATCATAAACTTTTACTTGAGTCATACACTACTGCCGTTTCAAACACCAATCGTTCTTCTGGACCAAATAGTTTTTGATGCTCTGGGGTCACGTACAGTGCAGCATTTTTTTCAGTAGGATAGGGTTGTCACGGTGTGAAAATTTAACCTCACGGGTATTGTGACCATAATTATCACGGTTTTCGGTATTATCACAGTATTTGATAATAAACGTGTTACATTTTCAGACAACTAAATAACCCCTGTATATCAGGAAAATATTGTCCTCCTTTTGTGTCTGAATTTTGCCTAAAATGTGTTATTTTGTAATTATGTTGTTTATTTGTTTACATTTTTTCCCTTTAGTCTTTAAAATACCAACATTTGCCCATAACTTCTTATTCGTCTGTTTGATGTCATCATTTTAAAAATATTAGAGCAGATGATATTCAGTACTCAAGTAGCCTTCTAATCAGATACTTTTTTACCCTTACTTGAGTAATAAACCCTATATCAGGAAAATATCGTCCTCGGTTTGTGTCCTTCCAGTGAGCTTTGCAGATGTGGGAAAATGTCATCAGGCAGTAATCATTGTTAAATTCATAATTATTCTCGGAGAGAGACCAACTCTTATCTGCCCCTGGGAGCCCCGTAATGCATAGCGTCATTTCAACATGGCGGTGTCCGCGACACGGTTTATATGCAGGTAGCGGCGCTGCGGCTGCTTTATATAGCGACTCGTTGCATTCTCCCTCAACCCAAATCCTCGGATCACGCATTTTAGCTAAAACGCTAACTTGCCTTGCGTTGACTGTAGAGTTGTGGGTGATGGTCACGCAGATGTGTCATGAGATTTGAAGCGTTGCTGCCTTTCACAGACACTTTTTCTGCACGTGCTGCAAACAGGATAGCCGTCTTCTTTCAGCTGTCCCTCGGCATTCTTCAGATATCCAAAAAATGCCCGTACTTCCCACTTTGTCTTCTTTGAGGGATAATAAACGTCCTGAGTGCTGCCGTCTCCTCCTTTGGCCATTATTTCAGCTTTAGCTTCAAGAAAGTTTTGGTTGTAAACAACAAAGTGCGCATGTGCCGCCGGCAACTTCAGCAGATGATACGGTGGCTGGTAAGGGTCACCGCGCCTACACCGCAGCCACAGTAAACCCACCAAGATAATATAGTTTTTTAAAAACAAGGTGGTTATTATTATTGTCAACTTTTTTACCGGGGTTTACCACTATGCCGGTTACCGTGACAACCCTAGGACGGAGTCTGCCTTGTGTTCTGACACATCTCTATTTCCTTTCAGCGCTGTTATTGGAGTGACATGTTCACTGGTCGGCTGCGCTCTGAAATCCCTCCTGCCCTGGTAATAGTTCACCACATGGATGTCTCCTAGCTGGTGTGTTTGGCTTTGATCATCCTATAACAGATTAATTTTTTTTTATGTTAGAATTCACTGGGTGATGCGCTGATGCTCGCGGGTGCCAGGCTGACTGTTTTAGACCTCAGTGACAACGCTTTTGGACCAGATGGTGTGAAGGGTATAGAAAAACTGCTAAAGAGCTCCGCCTGCTACACGTTGCAGGAACTACGACTCAATAACTGTGGCATGGGCATCGGAGGTGGCAAGGTGAATCAGTAGGCTAGATCCACGGGTGTGTAAATGTTCCTTAGGACACACGGAGTATTATTTTGTCCCCTACTATGTTTTCCTCAGATCTTGGCTGCTTCATTGATGCAGTGTCATCAAAAATCCACTGCAGATGGCGCCCCCCTGAGCCTGAAGGTGTTTGTTGCAGGCAGGAACCGTCTGGAAAATGATGGAGCCACTGCGCTTGCTCAAGCCTTTCAGGTACAAAACGCTCTGCTGCTCTGAACCATTTCTCAACAGATTATCATCATAGGAAACGAGCTGGTGAAGATCTCACAAATTAGTGTAACATAACAGTTTGTTTTTTTAACTGTATTTATGTGGCTCATCTTGTCCCAAAGCTTTATTCTAGCATTGCCATTAAGTTGCTGGGTAAGTAAATGCACCACTGTGTTTTCTCCCAGATAATGGGCAGCTTGGAGGAAGTTCACATGCCCCAGAATGGCATCAATCACCCAGGAGTGACAGCCCTGGCCTCGGCCATGCAGCACAACCTGGCCCTGCGAATCCTAAACCTCAATGATAACACTTTTACTGAGAGAGGGGCTATCGCCATGGCTAAGGTAGGCTCCATGTCCTCCAACAGGACTTCTGTAGTTGTGGTTGTTTTGTGCATCTCAGAGCAAATAAGTTCATGGTGTTTTTTTTTTTTTAAGTGAGATTTTATATAAAGTTGTATGCTTTTATTGTTTTCTGACAGGCACTGAAACACCTCCGCAGCATCCAGGTGATCAACTTTGGCGACTGTCTGGTGCGACCAGAAGGAGCTAAAGCTATCGCAGAAACCGTGTCTGAGGGGCTGCCGGTCCTCAAGGTGAACAAGCGTTATCTTTTCCCTCCAGATTTAAACGCACCGTATTTTCCAGACTATAAGTCGTACTTTTTTTCATAGTCTGGCTGGTGCTGGTCCTGCTACTTATCTACTAAATTATGTAAACCGCGCTGCTGCGGGCCGGCTCCGGACCAGGAATGAGCCCCCCTGCCCCGCTGGGAGGGTTTCAAACACCGCCATCACCTGCTGGAGACCGTGGCGCGCTGCTGCGCCCGCGTTATTTATTCTGTTATTGTTACCGCTACTTGTCTTGCAATGTGAAACGCTTGGTCTCCGATTTTGTAAGAAAAATAATAAAATTTCCCCCTAAAATGCGACTTATACATGTTTTTTTCTTCTTCATTATACATTTTATGGCTGGTGCGACTTAAACTTGAGAAAATACGGTACACAATCGGTTACATTTCTGTGTTGTTGCCGTCAGTAAATAACGGTGTGAGTGAGACCTAGTATACCAGATCAAAATATGCTAAAGTAATATTTTCCTAAAAAGTTATTGTTGATTTCCTTTTGATCTTAGTGAATGTTTTTGTTTGTTTACAGGAACTGAACCTGTCGTACGGTGAGATTACAGCAGACGCAGCTCTGGCTGTTGTCCAGGCTCTGAAGAACAAAGACCAGCTGGAGAAACTGGACCTGAATGGTACTGACGCTCTGCCCTTCATGTGTTCTTATCTTTAGATTTCAGAATATTTCAGCGTCTCTTACAAACTCAATCATAATCATTAAGTAGATTCTGGATGTATTTGATCGTTGTTATAATTTGATTTGTAGGGAACTGTTTTGGAGAGGATGGCTGCAAGGCTTTGAAAGACACCATGGCAGAGATGAACATGAGTGAGCGCCTTGCTCCACTCAGGTAATCACATTAAGATCCATGTGCTGTAATAATTAAGTTCATATTGTATTTTTTTTCTTGATTAGATTCACCTAAAGCTTCATCCCAATGTGTGTTGGGCTAGGAGTTGGAGAAGCACAGAAAATATTAACTCATTCGCTGCCAGCGTTTCTCACTGTTTTTACTGTTTGTTTTTTTAGAGCCACAGAACGTTGCGCGCTAGCATGATGTCGATGCCAAAACAACCAAAACAAAGAGGAGACTCACCTCTTACATCAGGAAGAATCCGCGCGTTTTGAGCGTTATCCGTTCTTTCATAATCCGTTGTCGAATTGTGATCAGCAGAAGCTTTTCCGGTTCGCGCCTCACTTATTTTATTTTATTTTTTACAGCAGCGGCCCAAAACAATCTCCTAACACATGGATGTTCTGCTTCCTGATCACGTGACGTGTGCGGATGAAGATTAGCTTCAGAGCTGAGATGTTTGTTCTCTCGGTTAGGGTTGTCACGGTGTGAAAATTTAACCTCACGGTTATTGTGACCAAAATTATCACGGTTTTCAGTATTATCGCGGTATTTTTTTTATTAAACGTCCTACATTTTCAGGAAACTAAATAAACCCTGTATATCAGGAAAATATTGTCCTCAGTTTGTGTCAAAATTTTGCCTAAAATTTGTTATTTTGTAATTATGTTGTTTATTTGTTTACATATTTCCCCTTTAGTCTTCAGAATACCAATATTTGCCCATAACTTCTTATTTTTTGTCTGTTTGATGTCATCATTTTAAAAATATTAGACCAGATGATATTCAGTACTCAAGTAGCCTTCTAATCAGATACTTTCTACCCTTACTTGAGTAATAAACCCTATATCAGGAAAATATCGTCCTCGGTTTGTGTCCTTCCAGTGAGCTTTGCAGATGTGGGCAAATGTCATCAGGCAGTAATCGTTGTTAAATTCATAATTATTCTCGGAGAGAGCCCAACTCTTATCTGCCCCTGGGAGCCCCGTAATGCATAGCGTCATTTCAGCATGGCGGTGTCCGCGACACGGTTTATATGCAGGCAGCGGCGCTGCGGCTGCTTTATATAGCAACTCGTTGCATTCTCCCTCAACCCAAATCCTCGGATCACGCAGTTTAGCTAAAACGCTAACGTTAGCTTGCCTTGCGTTGACTGTAGAGTTGTGGGTGATGGTCACGTAGATGTGTCATGAGATTTGAAGCGTTGCTGCCTTTCACAGACACTTTTTCTGCACGTGCTGCAAACAGGATAGCCGTCTTCTATCAACCGTCCCTCGGCATTCTTCAAATATCCAAAAGATGCCCGTACTTCCCACTTTGTCTTCTTTGAGGGAGAATAAATGTCCTGAGCGCTGCCGTCTCCTCCTTTGGCCATTATTTCAGCTTTAGCTTCAAGAAAGTTTTGGTTGTAAACAAAGTGCGCATGTGCCGCCGGCAACTTCAGCAGATGATACGGTGGCTGGTAAGGGTCACCGCGCCTACACCGCAGCCACGGTAATCCACCGAGATAATATAGGTTTTAAAAAACAAGACTTATTATTATTGTCAACTTTTTTACCGGGATTTACCACTATGCCGGTTACCGTGACAACCCTACTCACGGAGCGGGGGCTCGTTCCGACGCCCACGCAGTAAAAACATGCAATGACTAATTTACTCGTCATTGGCAGTGGATGAGTTAAATGAGTCTCTCGGGTTGCTTTAGTGAAGCCACTGGTCTGGTAGTGCGCTTGTTTTTAATGTCGTTGCATCTAACGAGCACCTGGATCTGGAAGTCTCAGTGAAGTTTGTGGTTTAAACGATACCCAACCGCATGTCTGGAGACGTTTCCTCATTGATGTTATTGAATGTTTTGCAGTGATGACGAGGGTGAGTCAGTTGATGAAGATGAGGATGACAACGATGAAGAAGATGAGGAGGACGAGGAAGAAGATGTGGATGAGGAGGAAGTGGAAGAGGAGGAGGAAGAAGAAGATGATGAAGAAGAGGAAAACGGCAGCAGCAACAAGGTAAAGTTGTTTACAATAATCAGGATAGGTTTATTCACATCCTGTTTAGCTTCATCGCTCTGAAAACAAGTCTCACCAGGATGCATCTTTTTGTTTTTTATTTCCCTCCCACAGCTGTCCACTCCTACATCGGCACCCCGACCACCAGATGTCTCTTCGTTCCTCAGCTTTCCGTCTCCTGACAAGCTGCTGAAGCTGGGCGCTGCGAGAGCCCTGCTGATCCAGCAGCAGGTAAACGGACACCAGCTTCCGTTCATTCCACTGAAATGTTTGAGCTTCTCAATCAGAAGTGTTTCTAAGGTTACTGAGCTCACTCTTTCAGATGATGAAGTGTGTATTTTTCTTCTGTTCTGAGGTGGATGTAGCAGATCCAACCAAAACAGCTGAAGCTTTCCTCAAGATTGCGTCTGTGTACAAGGATGAGAACAGTATTGTGAAGAACGCTGTATTAGACACCATCGGTAAGACTCCTAGCTGTTGATCTGGGTGTTGATCGGATTGTCTGCTCACGCGTTTGCTCTTTTTTTAATTACGTTTTAATAATTAAAGGGACTATATGGAAGTTTGACAGCCAAAACATGTATAGAAATAATAAATGTCTTCTTCATACATTCTCCTGCAATGCCCTGGTCCTGTAGAATGAGCCCTGGTATTTTTACTGTGATTGCCTGTTTTTTCTGTAAAATCACAGAAAAAGAGAGATGCTAGGGTCGAGCAGGCTGCTTCATGCGCGTTCACGCTCAGGCATCGCCCGTAGCATTTGCTATCCGTAGCTTTAGCAGCAGAGAGTGAGGCAGTGCCACTTTGTCGCTGTTCCTAACGCCTAGTGATGAACCTAGCTACATTTCTGAGGACCCTTAGCTACTTTCTTCTTGATATTTCCTGCAAATTAGCAACAAAATAGCCATTTTCGCTCCGAACCGTTCTTTGAACGTTGTTTTATCTGTCATCAAGGATATAAATACTACAGATACAAAAGACCTAGTAAGACGTCGGACTCGCGTGCGGAAGACCTAGGTTTGATTCCGGATGTGGACATAGTTTATTTAGAGTTAATTTTTTACATTAATGGTTTATTTTTTTACAGTAAGATACCCAAATTTTTATTCGAGACTCGCCGAACGGCTTTGAATTCACAGATAAAAAAGATGTGGGTTCAACTTTCATTTTGGAACAATTTTTCAAGCAAGGGAAGGGAATGATCTGAGCATGCAGGAGGACTGACCCATCATAAACCTTTGTCGGCTGTGCTGAAGAGAAAGCTACAGAACCAAATTATTTAATGAATTAGCTGCGCGTTCTCCTGTCCTCGGTCCTCCAGGCTACACACACACACACACACACACACACACACACACACACACACACACACGGGACTGTCTCAGCTGTTATTTTCGTTAAGGAGTGTGCACGTACAGCATGCGCGCCTCGTGCACGAGCCTACTATTGAAGCTGCCGTTACGCTTTTGGCCTGAGGGGGCAATCACGAGCATAAAAATTCAAAACTCCGTAAAGTCCCTTTAACCAAATGCAGACCCAGTCGACTCAGATCGCATATTTTGCGACATATGCAAATGCATATTTTATTGAACTTTGCTGCTGATAGGCTAATTCATACTAAAGTAAATAAAAATGTCCTGTCTAACACCAATTAGGCACAGTGCCCAGTCAATACACACATAAAGGCATTAATAAAATTAAAATACTTTTGTCAGGCACAGTCGGGAATAACATTAAATCTCTTTTTTAAAAGTAAAAATACATTTTAAACATATGTACGACGTACATCCAAAACAAAGCGTGTTGACTTTCGTGTTATTTAAATCTTACCGAGGTGAGTCAGACTGTTTCATTCAGCTGTCCGACGTGCTTTCTTGTTAAGTGTTCATGCATCACCGAGGTGCTGCCGTGATACGCGAGGACTGCTTTGCAAATAATGCAGGTCATCTTTTTATTCGCCGAATCCAGGCTAGAATGCTCCCAAACTTTAGATGCTTTGGTACGCGTTGCTGCGGTGTTGGACGCCGCTGTCGGTACAGGATCTGCTCGGGTGCAAGATTGGCTCGGGGTCCTTTGACTGCTGATGACGTCAAAGTAGTTGATTGGCTGAACATGAACCTTATGGAAGTTACGTAATCACGTTACGTTGGTCCAGGCAAATTTTTCTGTAGGAAAGATGGACAACTTTTACAAAGAAATCCATCATTACCTCTTTGAAAATACACTTTTAGCATAGAGCTGCATGTATATTAGGGCTGAACGATTAACTGCATGTGAAATTAAATTGCGATGTGACAAAAGGAGATTTTCTAATTTCAAAGGCTGCAATTTGGCAGCGAGTGGTTAGCGCAATGCTAATATACATGGAAAAACCCATAGGAATGCTAATGCTAATATCACCGATTACATTCTTACAAATTATGAATTAGAAACGTGCCAAATGATTACATTTGGAGTCTGATAGAAATTAAAATTACCATCAATCAAATAATTACAGACAGGTATTTTAGTAAAGCCAGAAAACTTTTAACCCCAGAGTTTTGGCTAGCAGCTATGAGCGTACCTGAACTACACATGGACAAGACGTCAAAAACTCTAAACACAAAATACTTCAATAAACGGGACACACTTCTTTCCTGCAAATACAATTTCACAGGTGTTGCTAATACCTATGATCCTTCAAGGGATGTACTCAAAGAGGAGTTCAACATTATGAATACAATATAGTGTTTTATTTTACAAATACCATTATAAACACAAACTTACGTCGTAAGAAACATTATTTTAATAACGAAACTGCTAAATTCTTTCCAACAGTATAAAGATGTGTAGTGTATTTTGTCCGAGTGGGTTTGCCGTACTTTGATGTCATCTGCAGTCAATGGACCCCGAGCAGATCCTGTACTGACACCGGCATTTCTGTTTTTTGGCGCTCAGCAGAGAAGCTAATGTGCATGTGCGACTCACGGCAGAGATTGTAATGAAGTGAGATGCCTCACTCGGCCGGAAAATACCCGTCTGGCGACAGCGTCGACAATGAAGTTTATCCTCGACTATTTCTATTGTCGATATTTGTCGACAACGTCGACGAATCGTTGCAGTCCTAGTCTCCTGTGATCTTTTGTTACTGTGAGCGGAACTTTCTAATGACTGAACCCAGTCGGGTTTTACAGTCTCCTGCTGCTGAACGCACAAAAAGCAGGAGATGTTTTTCTTGGGAAAGTTGGTTAAATAAACAAACCATTGGATGGATTTAAATGAAACTTTTAGAAAGTAATTATTGTACACAATTAAAGATGGCTGCTACAGTTAATACTTTAGAAAACACATGAAATGGTTAACTGAGTTACTTTTACAGATATTAACCCTTTCATGCATAATGGTCGTTACAGTGGACAGCTACTCAATTTATTTTTATGTTTTTGCTATTATGTACAGCTGTTGTTGCATTTCCCATTGGACTCTAGTGAGTCAAGCCAACACATTTCATGTTCAGAACGTATGCCGTCTACTGAGGTGGACAAGTAATGAATTATTTGCAAATTAAATGTTTTAGTCTAAATTTGCTTCATTCATACCTAAAGATTACCGTATTTTCCGGACTATAAGTCGCATTTTTTCTTAGTCTGGCAGGTCCTGCGACTTGTATACCAAAGTGACTTGTACCAAATTATGTATACCGCGCTGCTGCGGGCCAGCTCCGTACCAGGAATGAGCTCCCCTGCACCGCCATCACCTGCCGGAGACCGTTGCGCGCTGCTGCGGGCCGGCTCCGTACCAGGTTTCAGCTCCTCTGCCCCGCTGGGAGGGTTTGAAACACCGCCATCCTCTGCTGGAGACCGTGGTGCGCTGCTGCACCCTGGTTGTTTATTCTGTTATTGTGGCCGGTACTTGTCTTGCAATGTGAAACGCTTGGTCTCAGATTTTGTAATAAAAATAATAAAAATTTCCCCCAAAAATGCGACTTATATGTTTTTTTTCTTCTTCATTATACATTTCATGGCTGGTGCGACTTATACTCCGAAAAATATGGTAATGAAAATAAATGTTTAAAAAATCCTGGTTGAAGATTTCATAGTTTGTGCAGAAAAGGGTTAAACTAAAATGATTCGGTCATACGCCGAGCTCTACAAGGTCGAATCCTGCTGATTTACAGTTTCAGACAGAAAGCCCAGGATTGAAATAAAGACTTGTGTCCTGCGCTATACTTATAAAGGGTTTGATTCCAGAGTTTATTCAATGTGTTGTTAAAAAGATGCTTTTTTTTTTCTCACAGATGGCCTTCTGAATAAAGCATTCACCACTCCATCGTTTCAAGGCTACTGTTTCATATCATCTCTGTTGGTGCTGCTCGGACTCATCAAGGTAACCCGCTTAGACCCCTTCAAATGACTGCTTTTCTTTTGCTCTCCTCTCTTCCTCCATACTCAAAATGTCTTCATGTCCCTCGTCTGTCATTCTGTGTTGTCCTCTGTGTGTGTCAGAGTGAGGACAAAGTCAAGCCTGTGCTGGTGGTCTCGGGTCACCTCCACGCCTTGGAGCATGTTGTTCGACAGGACTACTTTCCCAAAGAGAGTGTGGCGGTCCTGAGGGCTTTCATGTCTCGGTAAGGATGTGGTGAAATGAGCAAATCAGCTGGCAGCTTCCAGGTACAGAACAATTACTTTCTCATCTGTGGTGATGGTGGACACTCACCTGGTGATCACTATTAGGGTGGGTGTAGGCTTGGGCATCGTTTGATTTTGAATGATTCTGATTCCGATTCCTCGTTTCGATTCCGGTTCCTATCGATTCCCGATTCCGTTTCTTTCAAGACGTGACGTGCTTTACATGAGCTAGCTAACCACAGGTCCTACTTGATGAAATAATTTTAACTTCAACATGAATTTTAATTCTATGAACAATAACATCCCCTTCATTTAGACCGAAACATGTTTTGGAGAACAAGAGAAAAAAAGAAAAAGACTTGCAGCACAACCAGTGTGTTTGTTTCTGACCACAACCAAAGTCTGGAAGCAGCCTCTGGGATGAGAGGCTGAATGTCTCGAACATATCCAGAAACGTCCAGCTGTTTTCAGCTAAAACTCTCAGGATGATCATGTCCAGGATGACTGAGAACTACACCTCCATGCTGCAGCAGCATTCAGTCAGAACAGAAACTTAAACGTAGCTGCTGTCAGTGACGATCTAACAGGTTTTAAACATTAAAACTCAACAGAAATAGTTCAGAAAGGAAATAAAATGTGATTTATTATTATTATCATTATTATTTATTGTGGCAGAAGCTGGTGTGGTCCACCACAGAGAAGCTGCTCTAGCATGATGACTTTAATTATTCTACAGGTTATTGTTCAGCCTGCTGACACACACACACACACACACACACGAGTGTTGGTGAGCGGCTGCGTCTGACTGCTGAAGCTCCGTGTGTGTTTTTATTTCTGCAGTGAGACAAACTCGCCTCACACGTTCGTTCTTTAAAGCTTCCATTAAATCCGCAGTGTTGACATATTTAACACGTTTCCTCTAAGCTGCAGTAGTTAAAAGTTTACGGAGTAAAAGTTCGACAGACGCGTTTGTTTACATCTGGGTGGGGGGAGGGGGGACTCGTGCTGCACACAGACAGCTGGTGTGATCAGCTCTGAAAAGCCTTGATCACAATTTACAGATCAGGTTTATTTTTCACGGAGATCGGCCGCGGATTCCTCTTCTGGTCGGCATTCCAGGAATCGAAATAAAAAACTTTGAACGATTCGGGGGAAAACTTAAATGCTGGAACCGGTTCCAGTTGATGCTCGATGCCCAACCCTAGGTGGGTGCGACACGTCTCTCTCCGCACAAGCAGGATAAACAAATCTCAGTCAGCAGCCCAGGCGAAAAGGCTCGCTTAAACACAAACGACTGTTCCCAAAAAAATAAAAAAAAAACACAGAGCCAAATGTGATGATTATGCAGAGCGTTGACCCCGATCAAGCAGACACGTGAGAATGGATGCTTGGAGACTAAAGCTGGTTTCACACCGCAAGCATCAACAGAACAGCAGCGGAGCGGCTCACTCGCGAACTTCAAAGTGGTCCTTTTCACACCGGGAGAGTCTTGGCCGCGGCACGGCTTCCTCGCTGCGCCTCGCTGTACTCGCGAGATTCTAAAATCCCTCGAGACTTCCGACACCTTCCTCATCGAGAGATCGCAACCCCCACGAGGAATCACACCGTTGCACTTCTCGAAAGAAACTGATGGTAAACAAAGCCGTTCGGTCACACGTGCTGACGTAAGTTATAACATCGCAACGATGCATTTTATTTTGAAAATAACCGGGGATTTTACACTGAAACTGTGTAGTTTCCTGTCTTGCACTATGGGAACTGCGGAAATAGACGTGTCCCAGAAGCGGCTCGCGGAAAAAATAGAACTCGATCCTATCTTTTAGCGGCGCGACATGCCGCTTTTGGGACCGCCTGGAAATTTCCGCGTTGCAGCTGGTCTGAAACACTCCATGGACTATAATGGATTCTATTTGAAGCGGTGCCGCTTCGCTTCCGTTCCGCTGATGCTTGGAGTGTGAAACCACCCCGGTTTCATACTCCAAGCATCAGCGGCGCGGAACGTCGCTGCTTCAAATAGAATCCATTATAGTCCATGGAGTGTTTCAGACCGGCCGCGACTCGGCTGTTTTCAGGTTCGTCCCAGAAGCACCACTAAAGTTAGGATCAGGTTCTGTTTCTGCCGCAAGTCGCTTCTGGGACACGTCTATTTCTGCAGTTGTTTCAGTGTAAAATCCCCGGTAATTTTCAAAATAAAAGTACTGCAGCTATGCAATTTCATATATGTAGCTTGCGTGTGACCCAACAGCTCATTTAGTCCCGGTATCGTTCCAGAAGTGCAGTGGTGTGTATTTCATGGCTTTAATCCTGGCGGTGGAAAGGAACCGCATCGTACGACATCAAACATGATTTCCTTCATTTTGGTTTGGTTGCATAAACAAACCGTAACCTTTGAAGTCTCGAGGGATTTTGTGATCTCGTGAGTCCAGCGAAGAAGCCGTGCCGTGGCCACGACTTTTCCTGTGAAAAGAACCGCTTTGCAGTTTGCGAGTAAACCGTTGGGCTGCCGTTTCGCGCTGCTGATGCTTCCAGTGTGAAACCAGGGTAAGTGTAGTTTATAAGCTCACGGAGACTAGCCTGGCAACGCTCCATTGACGGCCCTCGGTGGTGGGGCGGGTTCTACCGTTGCCTTTCAAACGATCTCTGCATGCTAGTGGACAGTGAACAACGTGACGTACTCACCGCAACGGATGTTGGTTAACAAGGCAGTCCGCTGTTGAAGAAGGCAAAAATACATCCTTTTTTCTAAAAAAGAACCTAAAGACATCTTTCTGCTCCTGATTCTAGTAAAGCCCAGGTCCAAATAGTCCAAATTTGATGTAAAAGCAATTTTAAACCAGCTGTTGCCATCTTGTTACACTCTGTTGCATCATCCCACCCTCCAGACGAATAGAGGGCCCTGATGGGCCCACAAAGCGGATAAAACGCTGTGATTGGTTCACAAATTGGCCCACCATTATGGACCAATCACAGCTCTGTGTTTGAAACCTAGAAGCGTTTGAAATCTAGAGCGCTGTGATTGGCCAGCCAGAACACTGCCAGGGGCTGTAGAGGTTCCTAGACCAAACTTTTCAAAGCAAGAATTTGGTCTAGTTCTCCAGACTACACCGAGACTGCTGGAGACACGAACCTTTACAGAAATAAACTTGTTAGCAGTTTCAGTCACTCTGGAACATGAATCCAGTTTTATAAACATGTCCTGGCTGCATTACGTCTACATCACCAATCGTCTGAATGAAGCCCTGTGAGGTACTGGATACACTCAGAAGTTATTTTCAGGTACTTTTGTTTTCCTGATACTTGTTTGGTGTTATGGAATGCACGATGACCCAGTTGGTAGCTCTGTTGCCTCGTAACATGAAGGTTGCAGGTTCAAATCCCACCTGTGCTGCCTTTCTGCACTGAGTTAACGTGTTCTCATGCATGCATGCATGGGTTTTTCCCATTTTCTCCTCACAAACCGGGAACATGCGTGTCAGGTTGATTGGAGACTCCCAAGTTGGTGTGTGTGTGTGCGTGTGCGCGTGCGTGCATGTGCGTGCGAGCGAGAGTAAGTAAGTAAGTGAGAGACTAGTTTTGTGGAGACCTGTCCAGGTTTTCTCTTGCCTGATGACTGCTGGAATTGGACACCAGCTCACTTCACCCCTACTGAGGATAGAGCAGTTGTGATGTTTGGTGTGATTCATCAGCTAATGGACCTTTTCTGATCAGGATGGTTCATCATCTCTAGGGTCGGCTCGCTGTTGATTTGCTTTTGCCATTTGTTGGTTCTCTAAAAACAACCTTACTGTTATTCACAGGGGTAACAAAGCTCTGGAGTCGTGTGGAAATGCCTGGAACAACCTCCAGTCCACCCTGCAGAGAGTGCGACCTCAGAGCTGAGGCCTGAGCTCGCTCGCGCTGAACTTTAACCCCTTTTGGACCTTTTTGAAAAGCAGCACAAATGAACCCAAATTCATCAGGAGTCGGACGAAGCAGTGCTAAGAAGATCATCTCCGCTTTGCTGTCTTAGGTTTGTTTACAGGGCGTGGACATGAATGCGTTTTGTTGAAATTGATATTTGCTCTTATGTTGAAGCTGAAGCATCAGGAGGCGTCGCCTTCAACACAATCTGAAGCTGGTGACACCAAACCGCTCCATTCCCAGATTATACTCTGGTGTGTAAGAACTCTGACTGGAGAGGCGTTTGGTTTCATCAGTTATTCTGTTCACCATTTCATATTTAACTTTAATATTTTCTCTTTTTGTATCAAATATTTCCTCACGGCTAAAATGTGGTCCTAAATGAAAACCAGATGTATTAAATGAACTGAAGTGTATCTTTTGCGACACAGGTTGTAGCGTGTTTTGACATTTATTTGCAAAAATAAAACTTTGAAATGTTTTTGCTTTTTTAAACTTAAAGCAGACATGAATGTATGGAAATCACAAAAATAAAAAGGATAAAAGACGTTTCTGATTTTTATTTTCTTGCACTTAAAGGAACTGAAACACATTTCAGGGTGTCTGTGGGTCCTTAAAAAGTCGTAAATTTGCTTTTCCAAATTTAAGGCCTTAAAAATCCTCAAATGACAAAAAATCCTTTTTTTTTTTTTGTTTATTTTTAAATGACAAATAATCCTTAAATAGTTTCCAAAGGTCTTAAATTACCAAAGACCCTATAAACAAGATTCTTTTACTTCTATAAAATTTTCGTGAATTTCTAGTTCAGCACTTTTTGTGTGCGATATTGGCGTAAGCGGAACCGTACACGTTTGGTTGGTTGTGAAAGGGGGCTATTTTTAGATGAGCATGCTAGTGGGAGTTTGCGTCATGGGGAAGTGCAAGTTTAATGGTAACTGGATGGCTAATCCCACGTTCACGACGTGGTTAGCACCGGTTCCAGGCAATAGTTGGAAATTATAGCTTAAATTTAATTTTTCAAGATAAGCTTAAATTTGGTCAAAGTGGCCTTAAAAAAGGTCTTAAAAAGTCTTAAATTTGGCTCCCTTAAACCTGCAGATACCCTGTATTTGTTCTTTCTTTCTTTGGTTTGCTCTTGTATTATAAGGTATTTTTGCTCCTTGTTCTCTGGCCTTTGACCAACCTGAAAATGTAAAGCCAACGTGTTAATTTGTAGGAAGCGCAGAGATCAGGGGTCACCAGAAGAATTTAGCCCAGCCTGGTCTTTCACGACACGGGAATAAAACCCTCTGTAGACACCAGACCTGGCTGCTTTACGAGTCTTTCACACAAGCCTCTGCTTGAAGGTAAGGCTTTCATTTGTCTCTATACGATTGTAATGATGCTTTCAAACCTTTAATCTGATTGGCTGAAGTCTAAAGGTGCAAAGTTGTAAATTCTGTTACTCAGAGAAGGCTGCTGGTGCAAAATGTGCAGTTTTTGCAGAAACCATCAGAACCCAAACCTAACTTCCTAATGAAGTGAATAAAACACATTTCAACAGATGGAGTGGATTTCTGCTGCTGTCGTCCTGCTGGTTCTAACGTCGGGTTCCCCCGTTAAAGCGGGAAAATGTCCCAAAGAGTGCAGCTGTGACAACGCCAAACTCTCCGTAGCTTGTGTTGGCAGAAACCTGACGGAAATTCCTCCAACTATAGATGAGGTGAGGAATTCAAAGCTTTTAGCTTTTCTTTTAAACGGAGTATTTCAAACATTTTCAAGCATCAGCTCTGATAACTTTTGACAAGATGTTTTCCCTTTAAACTGTTTTTCTGCATATAAAATGCTAAATTGTGACCCTTTATTGTATTTTTTTAAGAGTTTCACATCTGTTTTGACTCTGAAATCTGTATTTGGCTCACAAGTGACTATATTTTCTGTGGCTTAGCTGTAAATGCCACATTATAGCATCCTAAAGAAATCTCCACTGTGGGCGTCGTACCAGCTTGGTCACTTGTGCCTCCGGGATCTGATCCACTCTGTTTAATCTCTCAGATCACAGTTAAACTCAACCTGAGGAACAACAATTTACAGATGATACTAAAGGAAGCGTTTATACACACACCCCACCTCACACACCTCAACCTGCAGCTCTGCAACATCATCAAGGTCAAGGAGGGCGCCTTCCGCTCTCTTGACCGCCTGCTCTCCCTAAACCTGGCAAACAATAAAATCGATGTCCTTTACCAGGTGAGATGAGTGAGTAAAATAAGCACTTATGTGTTTTGATGAATAACGAGATAAAAAAAAAACTTTTGCAGGAGTCCTTTGATGGCCTCTCCTCCTTAAAGGAGCTGCACCTGGACCATAATCGCATTGAGGAGATCCAGCCTGGTGCCTTTGCTCAGCTGGGGTTCCTCAACATGCTCACCCTCACCCACAACCAGCTGGTTTACATCCCCAACATGGCTTTCCAGGTAGTTAAAAAAAAACTCCAAACACAAAACACCATCAGGGACGTGATCCTACAACAGTCATAACTTCTCCAGGGTCTGCAGAACATCAAGCGGCTCCGCCTTAGCCACAACTCCCTGAACAACCTGGCTCCTGAAGCCTTCGCTGGACTGTTTTCTCTCAGGCGCCTCAGCCTGGATCACAATGAGCTGCAGTTCTTCCCCACGCAAACCATGACCAGGTGGGAGAATAATTAACAGTAGCTATAGCATGTTTAGGAGCTTTTGACCTACTGCAATGTATAAAAAAAAGTACAAATGGGATAAATAGCCTGATTATGCTGGAAGTAAGCACTGGCGGAACTAGGGGAGGGCACAGAGGGGAACCCTTTTGTGGCCATGTCAACATGTCTTGTTTAACATTTTATTTAAAGGTGCCATAAATAAGGATTCAACTAGTGATGCACCGATATGAAATTTTTGGGCCGATACCAATATCCAATATTAAGATCACTGTTATGGCCGATAACCAATATTTGCCGATACTGATATGCTGACATTAATGCTTCTAAAATCAACAGAATGATAATTATTAAAACTGAATTTACATCATTATGTACACACAACTCACATTTACGGTTCTGAGAGAATTTCATTCACTGTTCACATGACTAAACAATTACACTTCACCCCCCTCACCCTCTGAAACAGGCAAACAAATGGAGACAAGATGGAAAAAAAATCGGTTGTTAATATCTGCCCAGTTTAAAGCCTGATTTATGCTTCTCCGTCTGCGTCAGTGCGGAGACACGCAACGCCATTATCCGTCCTTGCGTAGGGCTCCGGCAGGCACGCAAGTACGTACGGAGTCGAGCCCACTTTTTTAAACATCCGTCGAACGAGACGGATTACGCAAGCTTGTGATTGGTCAGGACGCCGCTGTTGTTTACAGCGCCGCCATTGCAAAGAGAGCCGAGGATAACTAGCGGCAGACACGGAGAAGCTTGAAGAATACCTCGCGAAAAAAACTCTAAAAATATGAACGTTTAATTCTCCCGTGACTGGAGGAGTGAAAAGATGCGCAGCAAGCGTTTTATTTGTCGATGGAAATGACAGGAAACGTGGGTTTAGAGGTGGGGAGCGCATGAAGCGGTGGGAGAATGAGAGACAAATACGTCCGTGTTAAAAGTCTCTTATGTACACAAAAAACACAATATAAACACACGATCGTGGACCGATACATGACAGGATACCACAGAACAGCGCTACGCCCTCTGCTGTCCTGTCAGAAAATTGCTTTGCAACGCTCCCCAGGAGACGGAGAAGTAAAAGCGCAAAACGCTTCCGTCAATCCGTGCGTGTCTGTCCCTTGCGGAGCTGACGGAGAAGCATAAACCAGGCTTTATTTATCAAACCTGTACCGATATGTTAAAAAATGACTAACATCGGCCGATATTGATGCCGATATGCTGTCCATCCCTAGATTCTACAGTGAAACAATCACAAAACAGTCTACCGTCTCAATGTTGTTGGAAGGAAGGTTACAGTGAAACTGATTTCCTTCCCAGCTGGCTGGGGGTTGTCAGTTTTCCACCTTTTAAAAAGTAACACGGGCAATCTGGCAAACTCTGGTGTTCAGAGGTGGTTTTGCAACAACAGGACTAATTTTCCAGCTGCTGGAATGTTGGTTCACTGCTGACATGTTCCAGCATCATGTTCGGAGACAAATCAGACAGGATAATGAACTAATAAGTTCATTTTTCAACAATATTTACTGTTAGAACATCTTCTGGGTTCAGAATCTGCTGCTTGACTTGTCAAGTCTGCCATTTTACTTCTTCCGGCTCTTGGAGAGTGCAGACGCTTATTTCATCTTATCCTCAAGACCTTTGTCTGTCTGTGTGTGCTGGGTGCACGGCTGTTTTTGCGTTTTTCTGGAAACTGAAATTCACTTAAATGGATCTCGTCAGTTGGTCTCTCAACGCGATTGATAAAATTTTTTCAACGACGAGAACGGGAGAAAGGGCTCCCAGATGCCCCTCCGGGACAGTCCCAGTTGGACACATCATGGACTCCTGAAAACAGTGGAACTTGATTTGTTTAACTCAGCTGTCTGTGGAGGACTCTGAAGACGTGTGGATATTTGTGGTGTTGGTGTCAGGTTTCCTGCTCATTGGCCTTGGAGGCTACCTGGCTTACTGGAAAATTAACAAGCTGTCGAGGAATATTGGCCTGATCCCGGAGCTCAGAGATGGTTTGCACCGCGCTGTCAAATAATTGTCGAGATGAATCATAAACTTGGGACTTTGGCGGAGATTCATTCTTTGGCACAAAAGATGGATGCCATCAAGGAGAGAGTGGACGAATCAGCATGGATTGGGATAGATTAACGTCCATTATTGGGATTCTGAGAGTTTGAGGACCAACAAACTGTAAGACAGAGAGGAAATTATCTCTGTCTGGCCCCAAAACATCTGGCGCCCTTGAGCCTGCAAGGCTCCAACGAAAATTTCCCCCTCAGAAGATATGTGGAATGTGCCGTCGCTATGGCAACTCAATTCTGTCTCCTTTCCCAGCCTGGGCGGGACTGTGGGAAGGTCGCTGAAATGTTCCAGGGTCACTGCAACCCTCCAACCCTCAATGCTCATCCCCCTATCACACTGAGGTGACATGCGCTGCTTCATCGTGGCTGCAGGAACTGAAGTGGGGATAGTCCCAACCCACCACCCCACCTAGTGGACACTTATGTTGTATTGCCTGAAGTCTGTTGCATATCTGTCTGATGTGTTTTTTTGCAGAGCAAAGCTGCCCTCCTGGTGGGAGTGTAACTCTGAAGTGCCTTTTTTTCCCTCCACCTGAACCAATCCTCATATAACCCTCTTATCTCTATTAAGGTAGCGCAACTCAGGTTTGCGAATGACCACAGTCACCAATTTTTGTCATGTGTCTTGCCCATGTATGTCTGATCTCTGAATTGTGTGTACTGAAACTCTAATTTCCCTCTGGGATTAATAAAGTATCTTTGATTTGATTTGATTTTACACAGTCCCAACCTCGCCTTGCTGAGCGGACGTTTTAGCGCTACGGTGCCCTCTAGTGGCTGGTAGATGTAGACATGAAAACGGTGTCCTTCCCGACAGAATAAAAATGTTATTATTTATCCTTCTAAATATAACTTTAAAAGGAAAAAATGTACATTCATTCGGCACGCCTCCGGAGGTGTGCAGAATGAGGTCTTTTTTTTTATATAGCTTTTTATTAAAATGTTCCATATTCTAACTTTAAATCCATGGCTGTCCACATTGAATCTTAGTCTAAAACATTCAGAGCATGAATAAATACCATTAATCATCTCAAAATTAATTACTTTCATTTGAAAATACATGTTTTCAGAAAAGGCCCTTGAGCCATTCCTTTGCCTTCTTCTCCAAATTCCCATGCAACAATGGATTGTGGGTAATACCCTTCACCAAATTCTGCATGGATGCAGACTTGGGCGAAGTGTGGATCAAGGGTACGAAAGGGATATAGAGCTCCGGACGTCACGTGACTCTCAGAGAGTAGACGTCATGTTGGCAGGCAACAAAGGTAAACAAAATGAACGGGATCGGCTTGGATTTTACTTCGTCGGAGTTTACTTCACACTTTAAAACCGAATAAATCGTTTTATATAGTCAGAAATTAAATAGATTAAACATCTCCGACCCTTACCGTGCCCCTGGGATACTTTTTAAAAATGCCAGAAGCTGTCAGAGCGGACCTGGCCAGGGAACGCCTTGGGATTTCCCTGGAGGAGCTGGCCCAAGTGGCTGGGGAGAGGGAAATCTGGGCCTCTCGACGCTACTGCCCCCGCAACCCGACTCTGGATAAGCGGATGAAAATGGATGGATGGATGGATGGATGGACAAATAACAGATTTACATGTAAGTAGTTTAAATAGAGTGCTCTGCTGTTTGAATGTATAAACTGAACGCCAAGAGAAATCACTAGTTTGATTTTTTTACGTGAACAAAATAAATATGTCAGGCAGGATCGTCTCAGGATCTGTCTGAGATCTGTCTCGGTGAGACAGATAATAGCAATCCAAAGTGCTTTTTATGTGTGATCTGACAACTGATCAACCATTGCTTAAAAATTAAATACAGCTTAGCCAGTTAATTGCTGTGATCATAAAACACGTAAACGGCAGCATGCAGAACTCACGAGGCAACGTTTTACGTGATGTTTACTTGTTGCTGTGAGTAATAAGGCAGAAAAAGCCACGCCAAAATAAGTTTAGGAAGCCCACTAAGAATCGTAATAAAAGCATTTAAAATAAATACCATACACAGTTGAGGAAACGTTGGTTTAAGTACCTGATATGAAGTTGTCGCTGCATAAGCGAAAACCTTTACTCTCGGGATCCCACAGCTTTATTTTAGCTCGGTCACTAGTGCGTTTTATTACAATGATCCAACGTTTGCGGCGTTGCGGATCTTGGGGAATCCTGTAGATGGCTCATTCCTTATGTCGTCCGCGTCTGTTCCTGAATCTGGGGACACAACAGGAATCTGCCATATTTCCCGTCTGATTGAGTTTTCTGACAATAACAAATAGTCCAGCTGCGGGCTTCTGCCTGCCAAGATGGTACTGTTTCGATTTGAACTGTTGCAAGCCGGGAGAAGTGATGTCAACTCCCGGAGCTCTATGGTCAATGTTCACACTTGAGTATTGAGAAACCCTTCGCACTCACCCCTGGCCGGGATCGTGCAATCAAAGGGCGCAGAAGTGCGAAGTGCAAGTATTGGGATTGGGCCATAGTCATTGTTTACAACTGTTTCAACTCCAGACTTCCTGGTTCCAGAGCCAGTAATATTGAGCCCATGGGGTTGCCAAGTCTGCGCGGGAAAACACTGCAAAAAAGCAGCAGCATTGTGGAAGAATGAAGCCAGTAACAGGAGCGACCCAGAAGTTATTTCTTGTACCCTAAGAAGCCATAACATCCGTTTGTTTTCCTCTAATGTTGGGTGCAGAAGGCTAGAGGTTAACAATGAGCTAACAATGCTGAACAGTGAATTGGCTCTAAAAAATATCTCAAGTTACTTTTTTCATTTAGCAACAACTGGATATTACAGTGACAATTTATTTATTTACTTGTCAATTTGCTGTGTGACTCGTCTTTAATTGTCATGGATATAAATAAAAAGATCTTGTGCTGATCTGTAAATAACTGGCAACAACTGCTCAGAGTCTCAGAAACTCGTTTGTTTTGAAACATGGACTGCAGTACCCACAACTGACCACAGGATGTCAGTCTTACTTCATGCAACCTTTAATGGCTTCTCCACAGGACTTCATGCCCTCCTAGATTTCACATTCACTTTCTGAGTCAAATGGTTTCAGCTGCTAATCAGACTAGAACGTTTTTGGTTTAAAGCAGAGATGTAAAAAGTTGGAGCATCTTGGCTCAATGCCGTGATACTGGACCAGTGTTGGGAGGAGGAACACGGGTCAATCCAATGGGATAAAAAATGTATTTATGGTTTATAATTCATAAATAAATTAGCCTATATTTTAAGTCATTTTTTCATATTAATGTGGTGTGAAAAATATTTTAACGTATGCATGGACAAGTAACGTGAATATATGGCAGCACCTCACCCCCTCCTTCACTTCTATCCTATAAAACGTATTAAAAATGACATCTTATTTCCTAATCTGTTGTTAAGACTCCCTGAAGTCACTCACCTGGACATGAGCTACAACCCCATGATTTACCTGGGAGAAGAATCTGTCTCCATGGGGAAGCTCACACACCTCCACCTTCACCACATGGCCCTTCAGGACCTGTCAGATGAGGCGTTTGCCCACGCCCACCTCCTCTCCCACATTGACCTGAGTCACAATCAGCTTCGCTACCTGGAGCCCCTCTCAGGACCAAAGGAGTTAACCAACCTCAGCCTGACTGGTGCAGTTGTGTTCCTACTGAGATGCAAGAAGTAAACAAGGTGAAAAATGTTCATGATTAAATCATGTGTCTTAAAGGCAACTCGATCTACTGTAACTGCTACCTGAGACCCCTGAGGGAATGGGCGACTGCTGGGCATGTGAAGCTGATGGGAGCGTGTGCTGGACCACCTCACCTCTCCGATGAGCCTCTGCAGGCGGTGACTTCCTTGGATCTACGCTGCCGCGGCAGGGGGGAGGCTCTGGAGGAGGAGGACAGTAAAGGAAACATCACATCAACAACCAAGCCCAGACAGACAGTCAGGTGTCCATCTAACTGTGATTGTGATGTGAGTCTCTTTGTGATGCTTATTTTTGTATATTATGTGTTTGATGGTTTTCTTGCCCTTGATAGTTCTGCTTTTAACCCATAAAATTCAAATGTTTCTCAGAAAACATTGGAGACCAAAACTGCTAAAGAATCAGAAGTACTGGAGATGTGTTCGTCACCGGCACTGAAACGGAATTTTATCAAGCACTCTGTGACAGTAGGCAGGAAAAACTAAATGTAACTAAAGTAAAATTCTGTCAGAAACCTGCGTGAGTGAAGGCAGCCATGGAATATGTCAGCAGCAGCAATATGACAGATAAAACCAAGAATAGAATAGAATAGAATAGAATAGTCAGGTCAAATTAAAACCTGTCTTTGACCCTCAGACCGAAGCCCATCATGCCACATGTGAGAGCCGAGGTCATACCAAAATCCCACGAGGCTTCCCCTCCTCAACGCAACTCCTTGATCTCCGTGGCAACCACTTCCACTTCATCCCTGCCAGCAGCTTCCCAGGCTCTGCACAAGTTGTGTCTCTTCACCTGGAGTTCTGCAAAGTCCGTGAAATGGAAGGCAGGGCCTTCCAGGGAATGAAAGGCCTGCTGTATTTATATCTGTCCGACAACGACCTCACAACCTTAGACCCGAGAGCTTTTGCAGGAGTCCCAATGCTCACCTACCTTCACCTTGAGGGGAACCGGCTGACGCACTTCCCTGGACCGGGTCAGTAACTGGTTCTGGTAAGCTCTGGTGTGTTTAGGCCAATGTGGGATGATTTCTGTCTGTTTCTCCTGCAGCTCTGTCTCTCTTGCCAAATCTGTTCGTGTTGCATCTGGAGAGAAACGCCATCTCCAAACTAGAGCCCAGTGGTTTGCTGTCTTCAGTAGCTCCAACACTGAGAGGACTTTACCTGAGTAATAACACCATAACTGGCATAGCCAAGGGCGCTCTGTGCTCTGCTTCCATTGGAACTGTTCACCTGGATTCTAATCAGCTGACCGAGGTACCTATCGATGCTCTTTTTGAGGCTCCAAATCTGGAAGAGCTGAACCTGTCTCACAACCCGGTTACCAGGGTTGGACCAAAGGCTTTTGAACCCGTTTCCCAAAGTCTTAAGAGGCTTTTCATGGACCAGATGGAAACAGAACAGGTAAAAAAGTCCTAAAATACTACTTTAATTTGTTGTTGGTTTCCGTTTTTGGTGTTAATCTGTGTTATTTGGGTTAAGTAGGTGTTGAGGTGTTGGATTTTTCCTCTAGAGAAATCAGTTTTGCTCCTCTGTCCACCAGATGTCCGAGGATGCTCTGCTGGGCCTGGGTCCAGGACTAAAGTCTCTTACTTTGAGGGGAAACCACCTCAAGGTTCTCCCTGACCTGAGCTCATTCACCAGCCTTGAGGTGATTGACCTGCGAGACAACCCTCTGCTGTGTGACTGTAATGTGCTCCCCCTTCGCAGGTCAGAGCATTCACCTACTTTTGAAAACAAAAAAGCTTGTTCATCTCTGATTGTTTACGTTGTCTTTTGATCAGGTGGATGAAAAATGTGAGGCTGGAGGTGTCGGCAATGTGTAGTCACCCTCTTGAGCTCAGAGGTCAGCAGGTCAGGGATATTAACATCTTCACAGCCTGCCCAGAGAAAATGTCTCCTCCAAACAAGGAGGCAGTTAGAGAACCCAGACCTGCAAAGTTACAGAAAGCCAAACCCAGTGCCCTGAGGTCTCCCAGAGTGAGAACTAGGCCACAAAAGGCCAAACTGGACAGACCAGCCAAGAGTTTGCATCAGAGAAAGTCTGCAACAACTGCAAAGAACAAGAAGACGGGAAACAATAAAAACTGAGTTTTGTCATTCTGTGATTCCTGGCTTGTCGGTTTGTTGTGGTTTTCCTGCAAACTGGAAGGAATTTATCCAAATAAAACTGTTCAACTAACTGAAATTTACATTAAAAAATGGTAAAATTAAACATTTTTATTCTTTGTGTGTTTATGGAGGGTGCGGGTGCCATTAGGTTTGGGGAAATGACACAATAGTCTGGTAGAGAAAAAAGTGTATTTTTAGATGATTTATTTTTTAGATGCTGTTTTATCAAGAAGATTTTCATGTTTTTACATTTTACATTATTTTCACAGCGGAACAGTTATGTCACATGATGTCGTAAGCTTATAGCGTACAGGTGGTTATTTCTTACAGAAATTATATTTTACTCTATAGCGCCTCTGAAGTTAAAAATCACGAGGGGCTTCACAAGAACAAAAAATTCAAAACGCAACAAATTAATTTAAAAATATGGTTAAAATTAGAAGAAGAAAAAAATAAAGAATTGTGATTAAAAAATGCAAAGAAAGAGAAAGGCGGAGTTGGTAGAAAGAGCAGAATAAGGAGAGGGTGGTGATGAAGGTCACACAAAAGCCTGAACAGGTGAGTCTTCAGCTGCTTCTTAAAGGAGACCACTGAGTCCGCTGATCTCAGGCTCAGGGGGAGAGAGGTCCAGAGTCTGGGGGCCACAGCAGCAGATGACCTGTCACCTTTGGTCTTTAGCCTGGTGCTGCACAACCAGTAGGCTTTGATCACTGGACCTCAGGGACCTGCTGGGGGTGTAGGGACTAAAAAGATCACCAATGTAAGATGGTGCTTGTCCATGTAAGGCCCTATAGACCAGAACCAGGATCTTGAAATGAACCCTGAAGTTGACTGGCAGCCGGTGAAGCTGGAGGAGAAGCGGGGTGATGTGGGTGTGTTTGGAGGACTTGGTCAGAAGCCGAGCACAGGCATTCTGAACCACCTGTAGACGGTAATGATGTGTTGGACCGCTGTAACATAAATATTATCTACTGGAAGGTTACTACAGCTTTATTGGGAATAAAAGTGATTTGGAATTGTGTTTCTTATAATGTAGCTATTAAATTAGACTTATTTTCAACTTTCCCCTTTAAACCATATAATTGTAATATATTGCTTATAGTTTAATTTGATTAAACAAGTTTATCAAGTTAAATCAGCTGTTTTGATCAAACATTTACTCCGTTTTCAGTGGTTTTTAATCAAATTTGTACCAATTTGTATTTGGTTTTTATTTTATTTCAGTAGTTTTAATTGTGAAATCCAAATACATCAATGCTTTTTCTGTTTAAAACAAACTTTTATATCTGACATGTTTGATTGGGAACTACAAACTTATGCTGGTAAAATTTTGTTCCTGAATATATTTATTTTATGTTAATTTAATTTTAAGACTAAAATCCCTCTTAATTCTATTGTGGATTTATTTTCGCCCTGTGTCCGCCAGAGGGCGTGTGATTTGATTTTTGTAGTGCTGATCGCTAGCTGCTAATAGCTCCAGCAGTAGGTTGAACACAAGTAATTAAAATAAATTTATTGAGTTTCAGTAGTTGGGTAGTTTGTACAGGTGACGAGATTCAGGCTTTTGTCAGGTTTAAGCACCTGAGACACCATATAACAACACAACACAAGGAAAGAGACACAAAAGTCAGAATTCAGTTTGAGCTCGAGGAGAATGGAATAAGGCCACACCAACTCAGTCTCCACTGAGCTGACAGTTCCTCTAAACCATTCTGGCGTTTGGAATCCGAGCACCTCTATTTATTACAAGCTGGGAGCTCCCTAGGTACATGCCTGAGAGCTGATTGTGAATGGGGGGGGGGGGGGACGCAGCTCTCAGTTTTTAATTGTTACAAGTTTCACACAAAGAGCATTCATTATTACACAAAGAACTTCCAGTGTCTAATCACACAATGAGTAGCAAACAGTTGCACGAGTCAGCAATTGACAGAACAGCAGATCTCCACGGGTCATCCTTAGGTCACATCGTGACCTAAGGAGGTAAGGTCAATCAGACCTTAATTAATGATTCAAATGCAGTGACCTAATGTGACCATCGTATATATGTCGATGGTCATATTAGGTCAGATTTAACACCCTTAAAGTTTCATGAGGGGACTTTACAATACAGCAACTGTTTAAGCATTCAAATGGTAAAAGCATAAAACATGGTAAATGAAAAACAATCTTTAATTATAATAAAAGCATAAAGCATGATAAATGAAAACATGAATAATAATTCTATCAGTTTTCCTGTTATTTATACTAACTTTGCCGTTAATTCCACTTTAAAACCCTTAATAATTTTAAATGGTATGTTTTGTTTTGAAGGAATCTACAGGAAGTGTAATGCTTTGTTTAGCTTTATGAACGCTACCTGTAGTAACAGTTTTCGGCCGCTAGAGGGCGAAAAATACTCACGACAGCCAGGGAAAATATAATAATGCTAAAAGATTGAGTTCTCATGTTTGAAAAATTTGTACCTTATAACGAATAATTTCTACACGAATGTCCCTGTGTGTGTTTATTAGATGTAGTTGGGTGTTTATTGGTCTTGAACTAATAGTTTTACATCAGACGGGTTTGATTTGACAAACTCATGCTGATAAAAATATTAGTACCTAAATATATGTATCTCATATCACCTATTAAGAATTACATTTTTAAAATGAATAAAAATCCCTCTAAATCTTAGCGAAGCCAGCCATGCCCATGCTTCCAAATGGGAAGCAAATGAAGTCCTCTCGTAGATGTAGTTTTGCCCTGTGGCCGCCAGTGGGCGTATAATCGAATGTTTGTGGGGCTGATAGCTAGCTTCTTTAGCCTATTGATTTAATCTTGTTTAACACGAATAACTGAAATACATTTATCAAGTTTCATTAGTTAAATTGTTTTATTGTGTATTTTCCGATTTTATACTAACTGTGTTTTTAACGCCAATTTAAAAATCGTAATTTTTAAGTTGTATGAATGTAGTACCTGCAGCAACCCGATTTCTCCAGCAGAGAGCGCAAATTAAAGGATTGAGTACGCAGGTGTTTTAATACTCTGATGGATATATTTATTTGCATTATTTAGGTCAATCAAATAAAACGACAGATTGCAAGTAATTGAATTAAAAGTTTATTATATACAAAGAACAACCAGTATAAAGAACCGCATTTCTATTATGTTACAGGTTATGTCTGCTATGTTGGTCTTTTGCCACTGGAGGGCGTCAACTCCCCATTCTCGCTCATTTGCAGCGTTGTAGCTAGGGGAGTGTGTGGTACACAGTAGTGTGATGAGTATGACGCAGTGTGTAGCTCAGATAGATACACCTTTCTATACAGCATGAGAAGTTTTTTTTTTTTTTTTTTGCATGAGAAATTAAGGGTGTGTAAAAGCAATGAATAAAAGCAATACATGTGCTATTGATTTAACAAATTCTTTACAGAGAAATGTTAATAAGCAGGGGTTCCATGGTGTAATGGTTAGCACTCTGGACTCTGAATCCAGCGATCCGAGTTCAAATCTCGGTGGAACCTGACCTTTTAACCAATACTTCTTCAAATATTAAGAGTGTCAACGGTAACAATTCAGAAATACAACCTGATTTTGTTTTTTCAAAAATTATTAAGAAAATAATATTTTCTTTCGAAAATTTGCTTAATCTGGTCGAACAGGAAGTGACGCTATTTTCCGGTAAAACTTAGATAAACGCTTCCGGAGAGTTCAAAATGGCAGCAGCAATGGATGTTGACACGCCAAGCGGTACAAATAGTGGAGCAAGCAAGAAGCGCTTTGAAGTGAAAAAGGTACGATAGTTGAAAGTTTGTCTGTGTTGACTAAACTAAACGGTGCACTTTGTCAGCAACGCCGAAAGGTTTAGCCCAACATTAGCTAACGCTAGCTTGCTAAACACCGTTATCGGTGTTTAGCTGTTAGCCTGCTACAAGAAATAATTAATCATTATTCTGTTTATGGCCTTAAAGTCTAAACTAGAACTTGTAGAGAAATAAGAGCGATGATAAACTCTCAGTAGTTACACAATAACAGCACGATTTAAAAATGGACAAATACCTCTTTAATCTCTTAGTCTACATGCTAAATTAGCTTAGTCAGCTAAGCTGTACATCTCGAAATTTCCCAAGATTTAAAGTATTTAAATGACTGTCACATTTCCTCAGGATAAAATGTTAAGTAGTTTTGATGACAAGGTTTTTTTTCTCCTATTCATTACATAATTTAAAAGTAACGGTACTGATAGAGAAGGATTTTATTAATCAGATTTTAATTAACTCCTTTTCTAGATTGAGGTGTCCATGGAAGCATTTTTTAATCAAAGGTTGAAAAACTTTATTTGTAAGATAACTTTGAATTAGTACTGAATGTCAGAGACCCTACAATGAGCCATAGAATTAAGGTTTTTATTTCCAGGTATGAGGTCCTTCATTTTAAGTTACCTTCCTATGAACAGAATGTGATTTTTGTTCCAGTGGAATGCTGTTGCACTGTGGGCCTGGGACATAGTGGTGGATAATTGTGCTATCTGTAGGAACCACATCATGGATCTGTGTAAGTTCACATAGGGGTGTTTGATTGCATGTGAGTTGTTGGCAGCCCTCTTACACAATTCCTCATCCTTCATCAGGCATAGAGTGCCAGGCCAACCAAGCTTCTGCAACCTCAGAAGAGTGCACTGTGGCCTGGGGTGTCTGCAATGTGAGTTTCTAAGGTGCAACTTTCAGTAGGATGATAGATATGGGTCATTTGACTCTGAAAGGCACTCTACAAGTGCAGATCACTTATTTTTCAGTCTTTGCATCTTTGTTAAACTGCTATCCAGTCGTTTAAACATTTCCTTACCTTCCATAGCATGCCTTCCATTTCCACTGTATCTCCCGTTGGCTGAAGACCAGACAGGTGTGTCCCCTGGACAACAGGGAGTGGGAGTTTCAGAAGTGAGTCGGATCCATTAATGCATATATGATTTTGAGGATTGTTTGATGCTTGACTCAAACACATTTTCGTTTTTTCTTTCGCAGATACGGACACTAGTTGTGATATTGACCTGTTCCTTGGCTTCTGCGAGCATCAACCTTTCACTTTCCATTTTGCTTCCTGCTCATATACCTAGATGTTATTTTACATGTTTTGCTATGTTGTAATTCAATAAACTGTAAAACCATCAGTCTTCAGGAGGATGTAATCACATTTGAATTGAAGTCGTAAAACTAGATTAAGTGCACATGATATGCTCAACCATGCACCTTCATAGTTTAGTTCATGAGGTACATTGTGTTGGGACGAAAGTCACGAGCATCTACAGCCACGTGGAATGACATGAGATCTGACACGGCTGTAATCCTCAAGCTACAAAACAAGCAGCACAGCTGGATTAAACGTCTGGACTACACATACCGCCTGAATAATGAAATAACTCACATGCTTATTTAATTTAGTTTATTTAATAATCAGATTAATTTAAAAACCAATAAAATGGAACAAAATGTTTTTAAATAGTTTTATTGTGAATATTTTTCCAACAGGGTGAGACAGACATCCTTTTATTTGCATTTATAACAGATTAATAACAAAACATGCCAACGCTCGTGAGAGTTCGGCTGTGTTCAGAGACAGACAGAGGTTAAACCACGTATTAAATGGCTGTAGAAACGTTCATATCTTAATACGAGGGGGGAGGGGCAATCTAGCAGTGCAGCCGTTTCAATAAAAAAAAAAGATCAACCTGCTGTTAAATGAAGTTCCAGCTGAAACAAGGTTATCCCAGATTCCAACATCATTCCTAACCGTCGGGATGCTTTGATTAGATGTTGCTATAGAACTAAGGTGTTGATTAGGATCATTGTTTATAAAGTAGCCCAACTTCTACCTCGCTCCAGCTGACCCGTCACCAGCTCCTGCTTAACTTAACACAGTGAGTAATCGAAAAGCGCCGCTCTCCAGTCAGCTTCGCCGCGTTTGCACTTGGATTTGGTTCCGGGCCCGTTTACGGTTGTGGGGAAGCTCCAAATTTGGAGCTGAGTTTGGTGATGAGGGCCATGACTTTAGGATTGTTTTGATACTTGGAGATGTTGGCAGGGTTCTGCGCCACATCCTGGAAAGCAGCCATCACCTCAGGGTCCTGGAAATTGATATAAAACCAAACAATTTGTTTTTAGAGACAAATGCGGTGCTAATGACTTAGGACTAGCCAACATGGAGTTTAAACACCTCACTATGGGATCAAAAACAATGATGACCCATCTCTACAGAAAAACCAATAAATGGTCTACGTGATTGTTTAAACTAGCAAAGGGTTGATGCTGAGCAGCAAATTACCTTCATGGCATTCAGCAGCTCAGGATCCTTGAAGAGATCACCGAGACCAGGCATGCCAGCAGGAGCTCCACCCGGGAAACCACCGGCACCTGCAGGAGAACAGAGTCAGGAACCATGGCAACGTAGTCACGTTTTTTAATCATCTTCCTGCGGCTACGAACGTCTGATGGATTTTAGAGCTTGCAACAATAAGATGGTAAATAAATCATGGTGGGTCCAGTGGCATGAAATATGCAAGATCTTCTCCACTGAAGCTTCCATTGACCTCACCTGGGAAGAATCCACCTCCAAACTGCCGTGCTTCCTCTTCCTGTTGCACCACAAAGAAAACCACACAGATTTCATAAAGTCTTGAGATGATTTCTTTCATGTATATGAATCTCCAGAACTCACCCTCTGAGCCCGCACGTGCTCCTCTCTGGCTTTCTTTACGCGCTCTTGCTTCTCTTTGATCTCCTTCTCTTCCCTCTTACGCTCATATTTGCGTCTGTGCTCCACAATTTTATTAGCCTAAAAGAGATTCGAAGGAAATCAAAGGCAAATTTATCCCTTTGTCTCTTGTTAAGGGACCACAAACATCTGCTCTGACTGAACTGCATCAGATCCGCCGATCTTCTACCACCTGTCAACATCCCATAATGTTGCAGGGTGCAAACAGAAACACAGCAAAGCATCGGTTCCACCGTACCTTTGGCTGAACCTCCTTCAGCATCGCGCTAGCGTCCTCGTCGTAGTCCAGTTTACAGGCTGTAGCCAGATCCCTGGCAGCCTCCTCCCAGTGACCGAGCAGCCTGATGCACGCACGCACGCACACACACACACACACAGACACCAGAACTGGGTTGTGTGTTTACACACCGGGTGTGTGGTTGTCTCGTGTGTAAACGTTTCAAGACCTGCTGGAACATCAGTGAGACGTTTTTGTACCTGTGAGCCTTCCCCCTCCACTTGTAGGGCTGTGCAGAGTCTGGATTAATGCTGATGGCCCGGTCGCAGTCTCTGATGGCTGCGTTGGGTTTCTGCATCTTGATGTAGACGCTAACACAAAGAAGGCAGCTCGTTTCACTGCGAGCAGACGGCGTAGCTAACGAGCAGCTAAGAATGATCTAAACTGAGCGGGGTTCTCACCTCGCCCTCTTGGCGTAAAGGATTGCTAAGCGGGGATTCAGCCTGATGGCTTCGGTGAAAAGATCCAGCGCCTTCTGCAGGTCGCCTGGACGAAAACAAAAAGAACAAATTAATCAACGGAGATTAGAGATTAGGATTGGGGTGCGCTGTGTGTTTATTTACCTTCTCCAAGGGCATTAATGGCCTCAATTTTCTTCTCGTTGGCCTGATCCATCATCTCCTCGGTTATCTGAAGAAAGTTACCAACACAGATGTTCCAAGTCACGTCTACAGTAGTTTAAAACGTTTCTGTTAGTCATGAAGGACATTTTACCTCCGTGTTTTCAAACTCGCCCATATCCTGCGCATCAACTGTGTCTGGCTCGATTACGCCGTCGTTATCAAATTCTGAAATAGAAATCTTTGTTATTTCTCTACTTTCTCCTAGTAATCAGTGTCCCTAGTCTAGAATATTTAAGATTCATTTATCACTCAGATCTGGGGTCGGCCTTCGTTTGAATCTGAACGATTCCGGCTCCAGTTCCAATTCCTTGTTTCGATTCTGGTTCTTTCGAGAGGTGGAGATCTAAACTTTACGTTTTAAATCAGCCAGCTAACCATCGGTCTTACTGGATGAACTGGTCTGAACGTCTCCATGGAAACACCTTTAAGCGCGGATACCCTGCACTGTGCCATTTATTCAGAATTATAAAGATTTACTTTTCCATGAGAAATGTCACCAACTCGGCATCAGTCTGAATACGTCCTCATACATGCATGCCCGCTCTGTGAATGACATTTCCACATATGGCAGATGGCCTGTATTTGTATAGCACCTTCTTAGGGTTCTACAACCCCCCCAAGGCGCTTCACAACACAATCACCCATTCACACATTGGTGGGGATGAGCTACGATGTAGCTACAGCTACTCTGGGGCGCACTGCCGAGCACTAGCGCCACTGGTCCCTCCGACCACCACCAGCAGGCAAGGCGGGTTAAGTGTCTTGCCCAAGGACACAACAGCAGCATTCTCTGGTCGGAGCCAGGATCGAACCTGTAACCTTCCGATTACTGGACAACACGCTCTACCTCCCGAGCTACTGATGTCATAAGCAGATGTCTAACGCTATTGGCCGATGCTGAGCAGCGCTCAATCCAAACTGCATGGGGCTCGGTGGGACATCGGGCGGGCTTAGCAAAAAGCAACGCATTTCCTAAATTACATCACCGACCAGGATGAGAGCCTCACTTTTCCTGGAAGGGGGAAAACTCTATATTGCTGCTTTAGATATTAAGGTTATGAATAAGAGGTAGACCGATATATCGGGCCGATATTTACGTTTAATACATCTTCCAATATTTGTCCTTAGTAAAGCTGATTAGAAGTCAGGCGCATCCTCGGTCACCCGGGGCTGTTGCAGAATTTAAATTAAAGAGCAAGTCACCTCCTACCAGATTCTTACTCAACTCCCACTTCCTGTTTGAAAAATGCAACAAATGCTGTTCCCTAGCAGACCGAGAGGCGGAGCCACTAACAAATACACACACAGGCTCACAACGACATTGTGACATCATATGGTACCAGCTAACGTTCTAGGGTACCTCTTAGCCAATAGCGATGGCAGATTTAAATTCAAATGCAGTGCAGAGTTTTTACCCGACAACACTGACAGTTTTAGGCAGAAAATTTAAATTTTAACTAAAATGCACTAAAGCACAAAACTACTGACTACACGTGTCTGCAGCACGATTAGACACGCATTTATGTAGTTTATCAGAAAAAAGTTGATTTGGGGTGACTTGCTCTTTAAATGCATTTTTATGTTCACCAATAACATCGGCGTAAAATACTCTAACTTTATTTAGGTGTCTAGCCACACAAAGTTAAGATTTAACAGCTGGGTAAATTCAGAGTTCAAACGCTGATTCAGCTGCAGAAACTGTGTGCATCAATTTGTAATTAGTGACATTTTAACATGAAAATAAGGTGGAAAACATCTGGATTTCATCATGAAAATCAGCCCATAAAAATTAGCAGTGCACACGCGCCATTGGCCGACCATGTCTGCTACATATCGGCACTGGTATTGGCAATAGAAAAAAACAATATCAGTCGACCTCGACTATAAATGTTATGAAAATTTGTAGATTCGTCTTTGATTACAATTAAAATACTTTAAATCAAAATCAGACTGAAATAAAAACTAATTTCATAATAATTCTGTAATATAAGTCATTCAGTTTAATCCACAAAAACAAACCCAGAAAGTTTTTTTAAAATCCTGATTAACTAAAAAACATCAGGGACTATGCGATACCTATTTCACTCTCCTCGCTCTCAGACTGAACTGGAGGTTCTGGTTCAGGAGGCGAAGCTGCTGACGGAGATGGACCGCAAGGACAGCCAGTCTGAAGAAGAAGAATAAAAAATTCTGTCAGGGTCTTCTTTTTCTTTTAAAATCTAAAAATAAGACTAGCTGAACAATGAAAACACATGTCTGCTCTCCACCTGACACGACTCCCGTTTCATCTCTTGGGGAGGAAGTGTAGCTCCCATGCTGCAGGTAAAAATATGGAGAACTGTTAGGAAAAAAAGTCTGATTTTCAAAGGTTTTAACATTGCTGAACAAAACAAATAGAAGATGTTTGTGGCTTTTTCTCCTCGGACATTCTATCTTTAACATTTTTCTGAGGAAGCTGCATTCCCGTGGTCATCTACTGCTCTCCTAAATTATTTTGATTGGATAAAACTGAACAAGTGCTATCGATCTTTCCAAATCTTCCCTTATTCAATTCATTTCAATTCAAAAATACTTTATTAATCCCAGAGGGAAATTGATTGCTGTAGTAGCTCAGAATAATAATAATAATCAAGTCATCAAAGAGTTGTTGTATATTACAATGGCTGTTGGCAGGAAGGATCTCCAGTAGCGGTCAGTGTTGCAGCCAAACTGAAGAAGCCTCTGACTGAAGACACTCTTCCGTTGTCGGACAGTCTTGTGAAGAGAATGCTCAGGGTTGTCCATCATTTTCTTGATTCTCTGGAGAATCCTTCTCTGCATTATCTCCTCAAGCGGTTCCGAAACTGCCGAAATTCTGGCCGAGTCCTTGAAAGGGCTTGGAGTTCCTCCATCTTGTTGGCCAGTGATCTCACGTTGCCCATTATGATCGATGGAAGAGATGGTTTGAATTTCCTCTTTCTCTGTCTCCGTTTTGCTCCCACTCTGCACCCACGCTTCTTGCGTTTTAGCTCATTTGGGATTTGTGGCTTCAGTTGAGGTATTATTTCAACCTTTCCAATGTTAATCAGCTGCTCCTGACTGTAAACCGGCTTGTTGCCATGGTTACACATCATAACAAATGCTCAAAAAGTGAAAAAAGCTAAAAAAAACCAGCAGTAAAAATCCTCCAAGCTTCACAGCACCAGAAACAGAAAAGTAGAGTGTCCACAAAATGCAGTTTTTCTTGAGAAACTAGAAGAAAAATGCCCAAGAAAAGGCAAAACTTACATATAGTCAACAGAGCTACTCCAACATGCAGCCGCCCAGAGCAGCGCAGTTTCGGAATATTAACCTTAAAAGGTGTTGATGTTAATCAATACATTTGCAGCAGTCTCTAGGAGGAATGAATGCCTTCCAAGTCATATTCTGAGAAAGAAAAAGGCCCAAAAGCGCCTGTACCAGCATGGAGATTTCCGCTGGATTAGAAAGTAGCTTCAGACGTCAGGATTTTGAGTCTCACTTCCTGATATTTGGACTTCTTTCCTCTGACTTGCTAACAGCAACACGACTAACACTGACTCGGTTTGCTCTGCAACGTTGATGTTTCATCCCACGAATAACACAAGTCTGGCGGAGTTCTGCTGTGTGGTGGAGTTGCTAATGCTAAGGGTTAGCTTCTACTAGCTGAGATATTCTCTGCGGTTTCCTGGACACTAAACCAACAGCCTTCCCCGTTGTGGGCCAAGATGGGTGAGTCCATGAATGTTAAGTGACAGTGTGACGTAGATCTGTCAGGATTTTCTAATCCCAGACTTTCACCGTCTGTTTTCTATCAGAAGCTAAAGCAGGAGAAAGGTGTAGGAGACTATGCTCAGCCTACATTAAAAACCAAGACTGACCAATTACAATCAGAAATTATTATTAAAAATGTTTTGAAGTGTTTAATGCCTTTAAGGATTATAAAAACTTTCAACTTCTTTTGAAAATTACTACGTTTACTGAAGTTCATCCAGAGCTACACCTGGAAATTACTTGTCAATTAGTAATGCTGAGTAAGCCTTTCACAGGTTGTTCTTGGTTGTGGTTTTAATTCATGATGCCTGAATGCATCGCGTTGCTGCCATGTGATTGGATGATTTGTGCTTGCAAGTACCTGAACAGGTGTACCCATTGATACAGCCAATGGATGATGCATTAGTAAAAAAAAAAACCATTCATTTCCCGAGGAATGATTTTATATTAACCCCTGAATTTGACAACTTGCGACTAAAGTTATTATTATAATTTGTGACACAAGGCGCGTGCACGCGCGCTATGGGGGTTGTGATTTTTACTGGACGGTGGGCGGGTCAGAACACGTGGTGAGCCCACCATTTGTGGAAAGAAATAAGTACTATTTTTTTAAATAGGAAAATTACACCACGAGTGTATCTTCCGTTAACAGTGAGCGAACAGGCGCGTGAGCAGCAGCTCTGACCTCTGTAGCCAGGAGCGGAAGAAGCTCATCTCTGGAAGGTGCAGGATCCCCGGATTGGACTCGCATAGCTGCACGAAGCCCTTCAGTTCCGCCACTTTTCGTGGGTCCATGGTGGTGTGTCACGTCCAGCACACGAAGCTCTGCAGGCGGGTGGAAATTAGAGCAAAAAGAGGTAACAACATCACCAAGACGGGCTTTGTTTGTGAGCTGCTAATACCCTCTGTGATAAGCTTGATAAGGCGAACGTGCGCTACGAGCTCCACACTTTGTTCGTTAAAATTTTTAAATAACGAAAAGCTATTAAAGCTTTAAAAAAACGAAATACAAATAAAACTAGCAAATGAGTAGTTTAGTGGTTGAAAGCCAGAAGTTTCTGGAAATGAGAATCAATGCGTGACGCGCGGACTGTTTGACGCATAATAACACAGACGCCGTAAACACGAACCGCAGTTGAAACACGGTTTGTGTTTGTTTTAGTGTAAATAAAATTGCACTTACCTGGCTAGAAATACACTGTGTAGGGAGGAAAACGCCGTAGAGAAAGGTTGCAGTCGAATTTACTGCCACAACAACACCGCTTCCCTGGAGGTGGCGTCGCTTCTGGTTTTCATTCAGGCAAAATATCGGACAGACCCAAACATGTGGGTAAATTGGTGCCCTCCGCTCAGCCTGTCAGGCAGCAACGTCAGCAGTGGGATGAGCTTTGAGAATCGTGAGCAACAAGAACTTTATGAATATATTATTCATTTTAAACATGTATTATGGTGGCAGGAAGGCAAATAGGGGCCTTTCTTGTTTTCTACCGAAGAAAATAAAAGAAAGTTAAGTATAAAAATGCCACTTTTGAAAACCTTTTTGATATGTCAATGATGTAAAACTGAAAATGGAATTTTCTGCCTTTGTAAAACACATAACTACCTGATTTAACTGAGAAATCAATTATGGAGTCACAATGTGTAATTTGCATTATTTCTAAGACATGTAAAAGTCTGACATAATAGCTAATGAACCTATAATGAAAGGGCTGATGCACCTTATGCCTGACACAACACATTGCCCAGATGAGAACCTAAATGTGCAATAATAAAATTATTTTTTACAATTCCTTAAATTTGAAGTGTCAAAACACGTTCTAAGTCAGATATGTTCAACATGCAAAATTGTGAATGTAGACCTATTGAAAATAATTACATAGAAAGATAGTGTTGAGTTTGAAAGATATATTTAAAAATTATAAAATGCCAAAAAATCCTAACTGGTTATTGAAAAGAACAAAAATCAATGTTTGTGAGCAGTTTTTACAAATTTAGCCAAAACAAAAGGAGATTTAAATACAGAAATGTTTACAAGTAAACATCATTCACGTTAAACAAAATACAATGGTTTGATTGTATTAAAGATTTGGGACTGATGTCAGGATAAAGGTGTGATTCAGAGAAGAGGCAACAATCTTGTTTGGACAAAACAAATTATGCTGGAATTTTAGTTAGGTTCAGATCCAATAAAGGTGAACGAATGAAGACAAATGTTTTAACAGATGATGTGGGCCAGATCAGGAACCAGGGCGATGGAAATTTTACATTTTTGTGGACTCAGATATGTGGACTAATTTCTCCATCTTTCACCCAAGAGCTGCTGAAATCAAAGGACACAGTCAGAATCCGAGTCCAAATGTGCAAATGTATGTACTAAAATTAAAGTAAAGTTCCACGACTAAGCTTGGTCCACATCAAGCTTGAACTTCTGACTCCCAGAATCACCTAATTTTTGGAAGTGAATGCTGGAAAACCAAACAAAGTCCATCCATCCATTGTCTGAACCCGCTTGTCCATGTAGGACAATGTAGGGGGGCTGGTGCCTATCTCCAGCAGTCAATGGGCAATCAGGCGGGGTACACCCAGGACAGTGGCAACACAGAGACACACAGGACAAACAATCATGCACACACACACACTCGCACCTAAGGACAATTAAGACAGACCAATCAACCTAACATTCATGTTTTTGGACTGTGGGAGGAAGCCGGAGCACCTGGAGAGAACCCACGCATGCACAGGGAGAACATGCAAACTCCATGCAGAAGGATCCCAGGTTGGGAAGCGAACCCAGGAAAGCTTAACCACTGCGCCACTGCGCAGCCACCAAACAAAGCCATCTACAAAAAAGCAGAGGTGTGACCTTTGGTTTCATAAACATCACCAGAAAACACCTAGGATCTTAAATGAGAAGCACCATAATATATATATTTTTTAAACTTTTAACATAGGAGATTTTTTAAAGGGGCGGGGTCACATTACCGTTTCTTTGCCTGACAAACCAAACTCAGGGAAGCATTTTAACCGTCGCTCTGAATGAAAGACCTAAAAGCAGTGAGCTATCAAAGGTATCTGTTAACCAGGAAATTTTAATAAGTACTTAGGAAAATGTAACATTTGTAGGTGATTGTTGTGTGGGTAGATGTCAGCATTAGTAAAGGTCTGTGGGTGTCACTTTGTGTCTGCAGGTGGTCGACATGTGGTGACTGATCGTCTTCAGCTGCTCTAACATGTTGTCCCCGGTCAGCAGCTCGCTGAGGACTGCTGCTGTCCAACTGCTGCCACGGCAGATCAGAGCTGGAGGTGAGAAGTCTGCTGTCCTACAGCCACACTACAGTAAGCACCATCCCATTAAACTGTCATCGGACTATCACCCAACCAATCACACAAAAGCAACTCAGTGTTCTAGAATTGAGCATCAGAATAAAGAAGAAATGGTATTGAAGAGACTTTGGCTTTGACATGGTTGTTGGTGCCAGACAGGCCAGTAGTGGTTCAGAAACAGCTGATCAACTTGGATTTTCACCCACAACCATTTCTATGGTTTATAGAGAATGTTGTAAAAACAAAAATTATCCAGTGAGCCTCAGTTGTGTGGATGAAAATGTCTCCTTGAGGTCAGATGAGACTGGTCAGACTGGTTCTAGATACTAGAAAGGCAACAGTAGTTGAGATAAACACTGGCTGCTATCAAGGCCTGCAGAACACCATCAGCAGATGGTCTCCAGCAGCAGAAGACCACACCAGGTTTCTTCCCTGTCAGCTAAGAACAGGAAATTGAGGCTACAATTCACACAGGAACACCAGGTGAAATCATATAAATATCTGGGGACAATCATTTACAGGGAGCTGAATTTTGAGGAAAACTGTGATGCTGTGGGTAAGAAAGGCCAGCAGCGTTTGTACTGCCTTGGAAAACTGGCCTCATTCCATGTGGACAGGACTATAATGTCCATGTTTTATTGTTCTTTTATTGAAAGTGTTTTATCCTTTTCCTTAGCCTCATGGTTTGGCCAGGCAAATCTTAAACAAAAGGAAACGCTGAACAGGATAGTAAAGTGGTCGGGTCGTCTGCTTGGAAAACAAGTGAAAAGTGTGGCACAACTGTACAGTGGGCAGGTAGAGAGAATTGCCAAAGCTATTGTTAGGGACACGGGCGACCCACTGCATGCCCAGTTTGCTCTCCTGCCATCAGGACGGAGATTTATTGTGCCTAAGTGCAGGACCAAGAGGTATAAAAGGAGCTTTATTCCTGAGGCAGTAACGATTCTCAATGAGAAATGAGTCTGGCGTGGCTACTTTACTTTACTTGATTTCTATTTATTCATGTATTGATTTTATATTTTTATTGATGTGTGTATTTTTTGTGACTGTGTGTGTAACTGGGTGCTAATTCTCGTGTCACATGGCAAATCAAATTTACCTGCGGGTATTAATAAAGTTACCTTGACCTTGACCTTGAAACCAGAACTGGGCCAGGAGAGAATGGAAGAATATTTCCTGGTCTGATGAGTCTGGATTTTAGCAGCAACATTCAGATAGTTGGGTCAGAATTTGGTGTCACCAGCATGGAAGCATGGATCCATCCTACTTTATGCTTCAGGCTGCTGCTGCTGCTGGTGTAAAGGTGGTGGGGTGTTCTGATCCCCCCGTTGGACCCGTTAGTCTCACCTGAGCCTGGTTTAAACACCACAGCCTACCTGAGTATTGCTGCTGACCACGTCCATCCCTTTATGACCACATGGACCCATCTTCTGATGCTACTTCCAACAAGGTCATGCATAATGTCACAAAGCTCAGATCATCTCTAACTGGTTTCTAGAACATGACCATGAGTTCAGTGGACTCCAACTGCCTCCACAGTCATGAACCTTTGGGATGTGGAGGAACAAGAGCTTCTCATCATGGATGGAGCTGAGTGATGATGTCATGTCATTATGGACCAGAACCTCTGAAGGATCTTTCCAACACCTTTTGAAATCAGTCATGATGATTTAAAGTGGTTCTGCAGGTAAAAAGACTGGAACTACTAAATGATTAGGGCGTATTGTAACTAGTCGTGTTTGGCGGGTCTGCTAATGGTGAAGCATATAGTTTATTATTTTAGATCAATGATTTAAAATTAACTCTTTATCTCCCAGTTTGAGAATGTCTTCTGATTCCACAGAATAAGAATCTGCATTTGTACTCAGACCCATGTTCCATTTCAAAAACACTTTGATTAGACATACCTTCTGTTGGAACCAAGCCCCCATAATTAGGGTCTGGAAATGAAGCAAAACAGGAAGTGACAAAAATTGCAGTTCCACCCTCATCCACTAGGGGCTGGTGTCAGAAGCGAGCAAATCCTCATTGACTCCCATGTTAAAAATACCAATTTCACAGCAGAAATAAACATGTTTATAGCCTGGTTCCAAACACGTTTTAGGTTTAATAGATCTAGTTTACACTCATGACAACTCTGAGGGGGGTGAATTTTTTTCTCACTCTTCTGTTTAAGTGTATTAAATGCTTAAAATTCTGTATAATTAATGAGCAAGTCACCCCCTACCAGATTCTTACTCAACTCCCACTTCCTGTTTGAAAAATGCAACAAATGCTGTTGCCTAGCAGGCCGAGAGGGCGGAGCCGCTAACAAATACACACACTCACAACATTGTGACATCATAACGTACCATCTAACATCATAGTGTACCTCTTAGCCAATAGCGATGGCAGATTTAAATTCGAATGCAGTGCAGAGTTTTTGCCTGACGACGGTGCATCGCTTTCAGTAGTTATCCCTGACCAATATAAGAAAATAAATAAAACACAATATGACTTTATTTGGAATAATAAGCAACATTTGATTAGGAAAAACGATCTAGTAAAACCTATTGAAGAAGGAGGTCTGAATGTCATTGACTTTGAAGTAATGAATGGGGTCATTAAATTACAATGGCTTAAAAATTTTCTAATTAAGAAAAATTCTATCTGGCTCAGAATTCCTTCATTTCTGTTTGAGAAGAATGAAGGTGTAAAGAATTCTTAAATATCAGATTTAATATACAAGATAATTTATGTGTCTTATGTAATAGTGATATTGAAACTCAGAAACACCTTTTCTATGATTGCAGCTCGGTAAATACCCTTTGGTCAGATTTATACAATTGGCTATTATCCGAAAAGAGTTACAATATCCCCTTGTTCACATATATTATTCAGTTTGGTTGTATAGAAAAAAATAAACCGATTCAATTCGTTGTTAACAATTTGATAATTTTTGGGAAATTCTTTATTCACAAATGCTGTTTTATGAAAGTGAAGCCAAGCCTGCCTTTTTTCAAAAATGATTTTATTCTTTTTTGCAAATCCCTTAAAAAGGTAAATAATATACAGGCTGTTAAACTTGTCAGTTTTATTGAAGATCTTTTGAACTGAAGTCCTCTGTCTGTTACTTTACTTTACCTTATACTTTATTATTTATAAATCTGGTTATTTCTGCTGCTTAGACTTTTTTCCGATTGTATTTGATAAAAGTTGTTGGTTACCTACTGAGTTGTATTGTTTGTTATTAAAGTGTAATGTGATAGATGTTCAATTAAAAAATAAATAAATAAATAAATAAAAAAGCTCCGGGGAAAGGCCTCAGCCTGAGCCTCGGCCTCGCCTGAAAACTGTTCCGCCATTTTCAGTCTCTCAACTTAGACCATTAGTTGTTTGTGCGTTCTTTTTGGATATTATTTGTGCAATTGTTAGACAAAATGACTTGCTGTGGCATTAATTGCACTAATAGAGCATCCAAGGAGTCTCCTTTTTTTTTCGGTAAGTAAAATTACATTTATGTATTTTAGGTCACTGCCGCTCTTGCGCTAGCTGAGCTTAGATGTTAACATGTACTGTTTAACCATGAAATTTAAATGTAATAGGGTAAAACCCAGTGCATTTAACATAACGCTGCGTTTTTGAAAACGGGTTGCAATATAACATGTTGGTGGAGCTGGGTTCCAACTATCTGTATGGTCCCCTCCCCTCAGCGGCAGCTCAGCACATCTCTGATCGCCGCGGCGCTTGTCTGCTGTGCGGCTGCCGGCTCGTGGAGCTCTTGGGAGACCTCTGTGTTCCACCCGGTTTTACCCAGCGGTCAGCCCGGCGCATCTCTGACTCAGAAGCTCTGGTGTTGAGCACAGTTAACTTCGGTTGTAGCTAGGTAGCTACCTCCGTTAGCATGGCTCCCACCTCCACGCTAGCTTTGGGTTAGCTTGTAGCTACATCGCTTCAGTTCGACGGGTGTCGTCATTTGATCCCAGCCTTACAGCCCCACCTTCAGCTCCACCTCTTTTCCCTTTTATGGAATTGTCTGGGCTTGACGGAACCCTTTGACATGGTCAAAATGGCGGTGGTGGGAAACTCCCATTTTGGCACAAAAACTTATTATTGGAGCCTATGGAAACGAATTGTCCAGTATATATGTCGATGGTTGGAACCAACGTCATTGTTTTATTTTTTATTTTTCTCTGGTTTTTGCAACAGAAGCTAAACAAAGTTGTCACCCTTTTTTTTTTTTTTTTTTTTTTTTGTCTTTTAGGCTGCTTTCTTGCCACTGCAGACTTCCAGTTGATCTGCTCTAAAAACCTTGTAAGACTTTACCAAATGGAGCTTGGGACATTTTTAAGTTGTTGGTGTGTGTTTTGCTGTTGTGTTAGGATCCACTTGGTGCCCATGCAGATGTATTTCTGTGAAACCAGGAGATGTGAAGCCAAAGACAGTCCCATGTCGGTACCTTGGTCAGCCCAGTCCTTTCACTCATCCTCACCTCATCAAACATGGTGAGCACTTTTTACAGCTTGTGGCATGTGATGTTCAGCCATGTCAGAAAACATTGCCCCAGGGAGTTTGAACTGGTGCTCTCTCTGCTCCTCAGGTGAAGTGACCCCAGGTATAACCCAAACAGAATATGAGCTTCGTAGGCACAAGCTGGCCTCACTTATCGAGGCTCAGTCAGAGAAGATGGGACCTTCTGCCTCCTCCATTAACCACGTGGCCATAGTCTTGTCCCATCCTACAAGCTACATGACCAATGACATACCTTACCCCTTCCACCAGAACCAGGTGAATTTTATCTGTAGAAACATGATTTACATCCTACCTTTTGATCTCAAACAAAGCATATATTTGCTGATAACTTGAATCTAAATGTTCCCCAGGATTTCCTGTATCTTAGTGGCTTCCTAGAACCAGACAGTGCCTTGGTTCTTCACGGGAGGGGACGACCAGACCAGGCCATCTTATTCGTTCCTCGCAGAGATGCAGGGAGGGAACTGTGGGATGGACCTCGATCAGGAAGGGACGGGGCTGCAGCGTTGACCGGCATCGAGAGGGTTCATAACACAGAGGAGCTGTGTCTGATACTCAAGAGTCTCAAAGGTGGGTGGACCAAGTGGACGTGTAATGGTGGAAGACTTGTTTCAGTTTTTAAGGAAAACTAAAGTCTGCTTCAAACGTTTGCTGATGTTTTTAGCTGAAATGGTGCATATGTATACTGTAGTTTATTGTAAAATTTAGTGTAATAGGTCCTAAATGTCTACATGCATAAAATGAAGCCATCAGTACCATTGAGATGTTTTCCACGGGTCACAAGCTTTCTGATGATGGGTACTTCTGAAATTTCCTCAGGAGTCAGTGTGCCATATCATATATAGACTACAGACAACAACCTGGTCATGGTCATCCAAAAGGGTTCGAATGAAGGCAACTAGACATCTTTGATTACTCTCATCTGATGAGCTTTGTCAGTTCTGACTGGATTAAAGGAGAGTCAAGCTTATAAACTGTAGCTGTCTGTTGCTGCTTAACAACCAGAAACTACCTATGAATACCCCTCCTCCCTACGCCCCAGATGATACATTTATGTCGTTAGGCCCTATTGTGTAATGACTTTTCTGGGGGATGGGAGGAGGGGTATTCATGGATAACAAAGAAACATAAATAGAACTGAAAATATCATATTTATGCTCTTCTCACACCAATGATGGGAAAAAATAAACTTGGTCAACATTATGTGTGTTAATTCTAAACAAAAATAAAAAAGTTTGGGCCACGAGGACTATTGGGCCTCATCTTGAAGTCTGGACATCCCTGAACTAGATCAAAATGACCTTCTGGATAAGAATGCTGTCCACCTGAGTTGAAAATAACATCAGCAGAACTGATCCAAGGTCGTTACCGGGTTGCTTAGTATAAAATTGTTGCTCTTTCTGCTCTGTCTTTAGGCACTCAGCTCTGGTACGACACCCCACAACCCGCTCACCCTCGTCTCCATCAGAATCACATGCTGCCCGTGCTGGAAGCAGGGCCAACTCCACACTCACTCAGACCCCTCGTGCAGTCCCTCAGGGCCCTGAAGAGCTCTGCAGAGGTGTCCCTTATGCAAGAGGCAGGCCGGATAACAGCACAGGTTCATCAATGTTTTCCTGTCCTGCTGTGTAAGCTAATTAGATTCAAGCTTTTGAACTGCAAAATAATCCATCTAAATTTTTTGTCTTTCAGGCTTTTAGAAGAACGATGGCACTGACTCAGGGAGATGTAGATGAAGCTGTGCTGTTTGCCAAGGTAATTAATAAAACTAATGACCTATCTGTGACTCTACATCTTTATTTATGTGAGCTCAGCTAATATTTTAGCTCAAAAATGGATCTTCAGAACTGGAAAAGAAGGGTCTTCTTAATGTGTTGTCCCATGTTTTTATTGAGGAGGTGTGTCTGTATGTGTGGAGGTGTGGGTGTGTGTGCTTGTGTGTGTGTGTGTCGGTGGGTGTTGGTTGTGTGTGTGCACTGTCTTCTCCATCACCAGTGAGTCGTGGTGGATGGCTGCTTACACTGAGCCAGGATCCTCTGGAGGTTTCTTCCTGTTAAAAGAGAGTTTTCCTCTCCACTGTCGCTCCATGCTTGTTTAGTATGAGGATTGGTGTAAAGACTCTGACACTAGTCAGTGATTCGATGCAACCTGCTGGGTTCCTTGTATAGAAAACTTTTTACTGATTGGCTTCATGAACTGACTTGTACTGTAATGTTTACTGTATGTTTACTGCCTTGAGACGACTCAACGACCCACAACTCCCCTCCCCCACAACAACTCTCTTTGCCTGGAAGGGTGTTGAGCTGCTAACACCATCACCATCTGTAACACACACACACACACACACACACACACACACACACACACACACACACACACACACACACACACACACACACACACACACACACACACACACACACACACAACTTACATAGGCAGCTGAGATGGTAGCAAATTCCCGGTCTGAATTATTGCCCCAGTCCATCTCTGACACTCATCCACCAAAGTTTATAGGGACCCTAAATAGTGATGCACCAATATGACATTTTTGGGCCGATGCCGATATCAAGGTCACTGTTATGGCCTATAACCGATATTTGCCGATACAGATATACTGACATTAATGCTTCTAAAATCAGCAGATTTTGTATGAAATGAACATTTTTAAAGCTGAATTTGCATTATTATGTACACACAACTATCAGTCAATCAGTCAATCAATCAATCAGATTTTATTTATAATGCGCTTTTCAAGCCAAGTACTACTCAAAGTGCTTTACAAAATGACCCAAAATTCCCATAACAGTTTAAAAACAGATGCAAAACATATGCACAGTGTCACGGCGTGTGGGCGAGGTGAGGCGAGGATCCACACGCGGGGAGGAAGACAGGCAGACAGGAAGAACGTTTTGTCATAAACTTTAATGAAAAACATGCAATACACTGAAACAATGGACCGACACAAGACACAGAACAGAAAGGGCTTAAATACACAAGGGCAGGGAGCTAAGGTGATTGGGAAATGAGAGGCAGGTGGGAGCAATTAACGAGACACAAGGCTGAACCAAAACGGGGAGACAGGACAGGGTGTGTCACACAGACACAAACACACATCAGTAAAAATTTATATTCGGCTGAGTCCAGATGAGCCAAGTAAGCTAATGCAAGGAAACACCATCCGAGGAGCCGTCAACCCCGGCAGCATCAGGTCTTCCACACTAAGTCAGGGCGTTCAGAGGAGGGGGAGCATGGACCCCACCTCCACTTAAACACTACCTATAGAGCGCCCAGGAAGCAACAGTCAACCACCGCTCCTGGGGCAGAGGGCCCCTACAGAGAAAACACTGGATTAAAATGAGTAAAAATATGAAAATAAAAGACCTAATATAAATGGCAAAAGTAAGAAAATAGATTATAAATAAAATCATATAGACAGTAAAATAATAATATTAAATAATGAAACAATGCTAAAATGTAATCATGTAAAACGAGAAATAAACACACACATTTACACTTCTAAGATGATTACAATCACTGTCACATGACCAAATAAATAAACATCACCCCCCCTCACCCTCTGAAACAAACAAATGGAGACAAGATGGAAAAATTATGGGTTGTTAATATCGGCCCAGTTTTATTTTTCGGACCGATACCGATATGTTAAAAAATGGCTGACATCGGCCGATACCGATATTGATGCCGATATATTGTCCTTCCCTAACCCTAAGTCACGTCCATCTGCTTCTGGACCATGGGTCCCCGGAAGAACGAAAAAATGAATCCAAGTTAATGGGGCTAAAAACACTAATTTCTAATTCTGCTTGTTATTTGCCATGGATAAATATGCATTTCGATACCAAGAATGCACTTATTTTCTGGGGGGGTGGGGGGGTGTTAGGTTTTGTGTGAAAATAAGTCCAGGACTACAAATGAGCATCACAAAAGTGACATCATCGAACCAGACACAGAGAAAAACAGAGGGAAAATGGCTGAAAGTTTTGCTAACTTAAAATCCTTCCTTTCGGAGGAAAATACATCATAAATCTGGCCATTTGGTAAGTAGCAGCTACGCTAGAGGAAAAGAGATTATTTGGTGACGGGTGATGTGCTGATATCTAATTTGTAGTCATGATGATTACGAACATTTACAAGCTGATAAATCTCAAAGTACGTGACTGGCGTAGTCAAAACACCCATCATTAGTTTTCATTTAAATTGCAGTACAACATGTGTGATCCAAGGCATAAGGCAAAGCGAATTAAAAAATTGCTCTTTTAGCCCCGTTGACATGCATTCATTTTTTCGTTTTTCCGGGACCCATGAGCCGACCGGAATGGGAGGAGACCTATAACCACTCAGCTAGCAGCTGGCATTTTGGTTGTACTCTCCACTCTGGCCTGTCCATTGATTCCACATTGGAATGGCGCTGGTTTGAAGTAATCTGTCTGACAACCAACCTTGGCACTGGCAGAGGTTCAACAAGCAGTCTGAAATCACAATCACATTCTGGCTCAGTTTTTTAGAGCTCCTAAAGATAAAATCCAACCATTGCTGCTGATTATTCAAGAAGACTGGACAGGGATACTGTTCCTCTTGCAGACATTTCATTTTTGGGTTCTAGGCATTATTTAAAGTGCAGACTAGATAAGAAAAAAATCACTTCTTCACAACTGCTAACTACAGGGAGAGGCTGGATGTTAGTAATTACAGTCCGGGGATCCAGACTTGACAGACCACTTTGATGGGGAGGAGCAGAACATACTAGTGCACTGCCTGTTGAAGGAATGAAGCAGCTGAGACAGAAAAATGTTTGTGTGAAGCCAAAAACGCTTTAGTGATGTTTCTAATGAGGAAATAACAATATATCGTGGTCAAAAGCTTCAAAAAGTGGATTTTGCAAAATAGTCTCTTTAGATGTTGGAAAACTCAAGTGTGAGTTTGAAAAACAAGATAGTGGTAAAAATATTAGTTTTAAGGAGTTTTTAAATTGTTTATATGGCTTTCAGAATTTATGACCTTAAAATATTTTATTCTTTTTCCAGTTTGATTTTGAGAATCGAATTCACGGTGCCAACTTCCTGGCATATCCTCCTGTGGTAGCTGGAGGGAATCGGGCTAACACCCTGCACTATATAAATAACAACCAGATTATCAAGGTAAATAACACATGCAAGAAGTCATAAATCGAGTATTTTAAAATATTAATCCTACATTTTTGCTCCTTGTTGTAGGATGGTGAAATGGTTCTGCTTGATGGTGGCTGTGAGTACTTTGGTTACGTCAGTGACATCACTCGAACTTGGCCAGTAAATGGACGGTAAATTGGATGTTGAACTTGTCAAAGGACCAAAAATGTTGATACAAATAAAATGCATACATTTAGTAGCTACTTGGCGGCAAAAGTAGCAGTTGATGTTTGAACTTTACATGCAAACAGTATAAAGCCGTGTTTTACAAGTCCTGCAAACAAGAGCTGCTCAATGTTACATTTAAGCACTGACATTGCAATGTACAAGTGCATAACTGCCACGTCATAGGTCCAGTTGCGGTGTCGGAGGCATGTGAATTAAACGAGGTGACATCTAATCTAATCTAAACATGACATGGTTTGGGGAATGCGTTTAACCCAAGACATGCAGAATCACACACTCACAGATCTTATGGTAAAAAAATAATCTTTATTTTAAAACGGGAACTGAAGGTAAACTGGAAAAGCCCAGTGGAGATTGAGAACGGGAGTGCAGCGTCTGAGGACGGGAGAGCAGATGCAGGTGAGTCCAGGAAGGTAAGTCTAAATTTGGTGGGTGCAGAGAATAGACTTACTTGGGAGTAGGGGAGCGTAGGAATGAAGGAGGGCAGGTTGGGTGCCGGGGTGAATCCAAGTGGGGTGTCCAGGAGAGGGACCGAGAGGAGAGCAGGAGAGCGGGCCAGCCGGGAGGAATGGAGAACGGTGAGAGCTGCATCCGGAAATCTTATGGGGCACAGGTGAGTAATCCCGAGGAGTCACAGAAATCCAAAGACGTAATCCAGAGAAGTCGCAGAAGTCCAAAAACTTTCCAAAACCTGGTAACGGGTAAGCACAGGGAAAAGATCCAAAGGTTCACAAAAAAATCCTAGAAACACTAGAGCACAAAATCCAAGAGTCGCAAGAGGGCAGGAAACTACCAAGCTGTAGTAATCATCCGGCGTTGAATCATCTTCTTCTTCTTCTTTTGGTGTTTTATTGGCGGTTGGCAAACAACTCCGGCGTCGAATCATGATCACCATCCTTCTTTTAAAGCCGACCCGCTCATCACGCTGATCAGGATCAGCTGTTGCTCCCTCTTCTGCAATCAGAACACTCAGAGATGGTGAATGATGTGAAGAGTACTCACCCCGGCTCATGACAACAGTGTGGTCAAAGTACACCCACATCACCTCGCTTCTCCTCCAGATTCACTGGCTGCCAGTCAATTTCAGGGTTCATTTCAATATCCTGGTTCTGGTCTTGAGGGCCTTACATGGACAAGCACCATCATACACTGGTGATCTTCTCAGTCCCTACACCCCCAGCAGGTCCCTGAGTTCAAGTGACAAAAGCCTACTGGTTGTGCAGCGCCAGGCTAAAGACCAAAGATGACAGATCATTTGCTGCTGTGGCCTCCAGACTCTGGAACTCTCTCCCCTTGAGCCTGAGATCAGTGGACTCCTTCAAAAAGCAGCTGAAAACTCACCTGTTCAAGCTGGTTTTTGTGTGACCTTCATCACCACCCTCTCTTCGTTCAGCTCAGAACAGAAGAAAAACATGTTAAACTACTTCTTAAATGAAATATCTGTAGCGTCATGAATGTCCTGTTTTTGACCTAAAGGTCATGATCTGCGTCTGCTCGAGCAGAGACATAAAGTCTGACAGCCTAATCTACATGAGATAGTGGCCAAGGTCTTTCATGCACTCTGCTCATCTGAACTGCTTCACCTCTGTTACAGCTCAAGACAAAGAACTCTTTTGATTAATACATAATCAACAACTTTGTTATTACCAATAATAATGTGAGCCCAATGTTCAATCTGTGAAATGACAATGTTAGTACTTGATATTATAATCCTGTGATCAGTAGTATTTTACAAGTTATTATAATCCTGGACATTTGCACTAGACACTGATGACACGTAATGCTAAAGCCACACGACACATTTCCTTTTGTCTGATCCAATCAGAACCTTTGTTTATGGCTAGGCATGGTTATCTGTGGTGTTTGTATAAAGCCTCTTTTACATGTCAAATTCTGATTCGCCAGTAAACCAAAATATGACAATTATAAAAACTATTCCACACAACCTTTTCTTTAGTTCAAGTGTTCTGGAGAAGTCTCGGACAGGCCATCCGGACTTCCTCTTCAGCCAAAAAGAACCTCGGCAAGCTGGATAAAATCTGTTGCAAGTTACACCTGACCGCAACGGTTCCTTCAGAATAAAAGCTGAACCTCACGACCCCTTCAGGGTCTCGGAGACGCCAGTGATAACCTGTCGTGACCTGGAAGCATTCCAAGACTAGTTTGGTTGGCACCGCTGCTTTTCTACCGGCTTCGGTTCCAAGGAGGGTCCAAGAGGACCTCGGCATTCTGGATCTAACGGAGGCTTCCCCTGGGCTACGTAGACCGACAGATGGCGTTTCATGTGTGTTATAAATCTCCTACTAAAGTTTAGAGCGAAACATTCACTCCCACTCAGAACTAACCGCTTCTCCGGATCCGCTGGTTCTGATAACAACATTCCACACACATACACCATCCTCTCACATCTCATTCCACCTTAGTCCATCAGTACACCGAGTGTTAAAGTTAGTCTTGTTTAAATTGTGTAGAAATAAATTTCTTAACTATTATAAACCTGACTCTCTCTCTTTCCTTGGAGTTAATACGAAGTGTCGCTTAATCCCTGCAATAAAAAGTTCTGGTCTTCTGGTTAAAATATTCAAAGATCCATCAGATTGATATTTCATATTTCTATGGAATCTCACATTTTATGGTTCATAAGTAAGATGTAAACTACCCATCCTTTACATATCCATAGCACGGCTCTGGCGAGAATATGATGACATAAGTAGAAGGATGCTGAGGTTGGAGTCACCAGCAATGAGGCGGAGAGGAGGACCAAAAAGGAGATTTATTGGTCTGGTGAAAGGGGACAAGAAGTATGAGGGTAGAGGACGCAGAAGATGAGACTAAATTAAGACAGATTATTGGCTGTGGAGATCATTTTGAAGTGACTCTGCAGCAGCGTGCCTGCCAGTGGGTGTAATGTGACGTGGAACAACACTGTGCTGCTATCAGATGCACCTGCTTCGCCAAAAAATAAATAAAATAATCCTGATTAATCTGTTGACTTTCTGAAGCTCTTCAAGTCAGAGTAGATTGGTTATTTTACTAATTTGATCTGATCTGTATTCTAATAAAAAATTTTGGGAAATTTAAATAAAATAAAGTTTTTTAAAATATTTAGGGCCATTCGCCATTGTTTTAAGAGTCAACACTGAAGTTTGCTCTCCTCCTCTTTGTCTTGGCAGATTCAGCCCTGCACAGGCCGATCTTTACCAGGCTGTCCTGGAGGTTCAGCTGTCCTGTTTGTCGTTGTGCTCCCCGGGCATCAGTCTCGATCACATCTACAGCACCATGCTGGCTCTGTTGGGTCGGCAGCTGAAGCGGCTCGGCATCCTCAAAGCTGGTACCAGTGATGCTGATGTGCTAAAGGTAATCACTGGAATAACAGCAGGGGACCGTATTCACTGGTGTTTTGCATCATTAATAAAATACACACCTTGGGTGACATGACAGATGAGTGCCCACCCCGCAACTGGAGGGTTGCAGGTTCCTTGCTATGCTCAGTCTGTTGCAGTCGTGTCCTAGAAGACTGGACTTGAACTTCTAACATGGATTTTCTGTCTAATGTGGCACCACAGAAACTATGGGTGTAATGGTACGCCTAAGATCCTGGTTCGGTACTTTTCTTGGTTTGAAATTGAGGAAACAGATAAATATGTTGGCTTTCTCAGCCAAAAAAACAAGATGAACGGTTTAAAAGTCCTTAGGAAATAAACTTTCTGTACTTCCTTAAGTGCAACATTAAGAGTTCCAGCATGTACCCTTGTTCAGGTTCATTTAATGTTCATATTTTTGCTAGAAATATTAATTTAACCATGTTTTCTGCTAAAAGGACCGATCTGTTGGCAGTTACAGTGTCTGCAGCTGTAAAAATATCCTCATGCTTGGGACAGGGGTTGCTCATATGGTGGGTCCATCGACATAATATACGGGTCTGGTCCTAGGCTAACTCCGGCCTTCTTTGCTCAAGTTTACATTTATGTACTTCCCTAAACTGTTACTATATTTCCGATTTACTAAGAAGTTACCAAAACTAAAGCGAAGTTACCAAAATAAAGGCTTTTGAACTTAAACTGAAGAAACACATATAGTTAACCTTTACAAGTTATAACTTAAGCTTACCTTTAGCTTAGCATAAACAACATAAGTGATTGGTAACTAGCATTTCATGTGGAAAAAGTCATGAAAATTATACGATAATGATCCAAATATTTCTTGGCGACCTCATAGGGGATGCACGACTGTCAAGTAATGAAAATCGAGTCAACTTTCACTAGTCGTTGATGACGTCATACACCTGAAGCGGCGCCGGGGGAGGGGGGGGGGGGTGTCGCTGGAGTTTTTGACAATTAAAATTGCGCCCACATTTTCCAAGTTAAACACATCTCTTTTAACAACGGTAGTTTCTGCATCATCTATACTGCTCCACTTCAGCTCTCTCCCCCCTCCCCATGCGTAGTGCGCCTGCAGCCTCTCAGAGTTCCTGCTGCTCTAAACATTAAAATAATTATTTCATTTTCTGTTCCTCACTTCTGATTACCTTCAGTGGCGTCTGTTTGTTGCAACCACCAGGTACAAAAACTAGCTTGTTTTTATTTGACTATTTTTCTGTCCTGCCTGTTTATTATCTTCCTGCATCTCCTCTCAATCCTAAAGAAAAACTGCTACCTGCCTTCATATATATTCACCTTATGAGTTACCTTTGAACTGCAGTTCTAAAAGATCTACCGACCGCAAAAACAGCGGAGTGCGCGCTGCTCGCCGACCGTATCAGTGAGGTGAAGTTATTGGAGGACAAAACAGGTGATACGCCCCGCTCCACAGCAGCGAAAAGCATCAAGCACAAAGTAAAAGACAGAAAACTTCAAAGGAAATGAGCCGACATGAACGATCGCGTGTTAAATTGGTTTTTGAGGTGGCGACAACTAATTTGATGTTACTGTGGCCGTGCTCAGGACGCAGATGTCTGGAGCGCGTCAACGATCAGAGCTTTGCATGCGCACGCTGGTTAAGATTAGGATGGGGGTGAGGGGAAGGTTAAATTGCAAGAGGGTAAACGTCACAATTTGGTTAAATGTCCGTTTTATGGCGGGCGTCAGTACCGACGCTCTGGCACAGCGCGTTGCCTCCCGATGCGCAGGGGCTCATCACCTGCTGTCTTTTCCGAGGACTGCATCTTGTCGCTCATTATCACGTGACAGCGACTAATCGCTGAAAGGCATAAAAAGTCACTACAGAGCAGTGAAGTCGACTAGTTCATACAACCCCTACGACCTCAATAATCATATTAATGCAAACGAAAGTAATATGTAACACGAAGAAATTACAGGGGCTGATTACGACAAGACATGACATGACAAATCTGATGAAGCGTAGCTATGACAACTTCTCAACCTCCAAGCTGAAGACTTGTGATGAAAGAGGCATCATCAGAACAAGAGTTCAAACTATGTTTTTGTCACTTTGATCGTTGATTTCAGGCTGCACGGCGGTACTGCCCGCACCATGTAGGGCATTACCTGGGCATGGATGTCCACGATACTCCTGAATTATCCCGCTCACAACCTCTCCAGCCAGGAATGGTAATCACAATTGAACCAGGTAATTTATACCTGAAATACCAAAGATCTAGTTTCTATACCTTCATTTTCCATAACAGGTTAGGCTGTTCCTACATCATTTTTCCAATTTTCTCATCTTTCTTACAGGTATATACATTGGTGAAGACAACGACCAGGCTCCAGAGCAGTTCCGTGGCCTTGGCATCAGGATTGAGGATGATATTGTAATCCAAGACACGGGAGGACCTCTGATTCTGTCCTCTGGTGCACCAAAGACCATTGCTGATATAGAGAAGGCCTGTGCCATGAGATAGGACAGAACAATCTTCAAAGGCTGCTGTACTTTTCACTCATTTCTATGGTGACACCATCAAAAAGATCAGGGATATCAGGAATGTGGGAATGTTGAGAATCTAATGCTAAAGATTATAAATTTGGTTGGTGCATGAAGAAAACAAGACCAGTCAAGCACAAGTGTGCCTTCAGCTATTATTAAAGAGACTTTAAGCAAATTCAGCTGAGTGTTTAGGGATTTTCTCCTCAGAGCTACAATGATACAACATGGAGAACAATCCTGATTGTGCTCTGATTTAAAAATAAAACTACATTTCCAGGTATAACATGCATAAATTACAAGTTGATTTGACAACTAATAATCTCTACTCATTTTATCCCACACTTGATCAAAACATGTTAAATTACATGGCTGTAGTATACTACATATATACATCAGACCATGTCTCTGCAGCATCACGGAGAAGAGAAACATGTGACATGTTTGGGTTTTACATGTGAAATGTACACTGTTACTGAGTTTGAGTGTTTTCTGAACCCTTAAAGAAAGCAGTTTATATGTAATAAAAAGATTTTAATTTTATTCACAGTTTATTTCTGCTGTGGCAAAAGGACAAATATAATAAGGTCATATGGTGACATCAGATGAGAAACATCATCTCTGAAGCATTGGCTGATCCAAGGAAAGGTCCATTTTCAGCACAAGTGGTGGCTTTTTGCACCAAGGGCTGGGTAAATGAGTAAATATATAATTTTAACAATGGCACTGAATATTCATGTTCATAAATGCAAAAGACACAATATTAATTTTCATTAGGTAAAACTGACAGGGTCCAGGAGGGCGTTTGTTCCACCAATATACGTGTTTGGTCGATTTGGAGAAGGCGTTCGACGGCGTCCCTCGGGGGCCCTTTCGGGGGGGGGGGGGGGGGGTATTTAGGGTGTATGTGTACCAAGCCCTCTGATATGGGCTGTTAGGTCCCTATATGATCAGTGTCAGCGCTTGATCCACATTGTAGGGGTGACTGTGGCACAGGAGTTAAGTGCTCGCCCGGTGATCGAAAGGTTGCAGGTTCGAGCCCCGCTCAGTCTGTCGCTGTCATTGTGTCCTTGGGCAAGACACTTAACCCACATTGCCTGCTGGTGGTGGTCGGAGGGACCGGTGGCGCCTGTGCTCGGCAGCCTTGCCTCTGTCAGTGCGCCCCAGGGCAGCTGTGGCTACATCATAGCTCATCCCCACCAGTGTGTGAATGTGTGTGTGAATGGGTGAATGACTGATTGTGTTGTAAAGCGCCTTGGGGGGTTCCATGACTCTAGAAGGCGCTATATCAAATACAGGCCATTTACCATTTTACCATTGCCGACAGCAAGTCGGGCTCGTTTCCGGTGTGAGTTGGACTCCACTAAGGCTGCCCTTTATTACTGATTTTGTTCATTACTTTTATGGACAGGATTTTTAGGCACAGCCAAAGTGTTGAGGGGATCCATTTTGGTGGCCTAAGGATTGAGTTTTTGGTTTTTGCAGATGTAGTGGTCCTGTTGGCTTCATTCATTCAAAGCATAGCACATAAAAAGGGTAGAATGCCTTTTCCGGGTCAGGGATGAGGTCCTGCTTCAAGTGGAGGAGTTTAAGAAACTCGGGGTCTTGTTCACAAGTGATGGACAGCTGGCCCAAGTGGCTGGGGAAAGGGAAGTCTGGGCCTCCCTGCTTAGGCTGCTGCCCCCGCGACCCGACCCCGGATAAGCGGCTGAAAATGTATGGAGGACAAAATGGCAGAATATCAGCCTCAGAGATTTGTATCATGTACTTATGCAACATTTTCAGCAACACCAGTGAATAGCTCAACAATAATTACTTGTGTAAATGGTTGCCAAATCATTAAATCCCAGGTGTGATTGCTTAAATGATGAGGCAATGTTTTAATGGCGTTTTAAACTGCTAAGCCCCTGTAAAAGTTAACTGTCCTGTCAGCTCATGGGTCTGCTGAACAAAACAAAAAAAAAAGGTAAGTTAACGAGGCTATAAGTTATTTTCTGGTCCACTTTTCCTATACACTGAATCACATATGTTGTACTAAATGAAAAATAAGTATTTGTTTCAACTATGTCATTTAATTTGAGATTTACTAGCTTGTAAAAATTGGTTATTAAATGACACCTTTCATCCTGGAAGGATGAAAATCTCACTAAATTCACAGCAATTTACTTCTTTTTATTGTCTGGTTTGATTGCGTAAAGACAAGCAGTTAAGAGTCCTCTACGTGTTTTCACAGTAACTGTTGCCGCCTGCTTTCTTGGCATCAAAATGTGTCTTTAAAATTCCCATATGTTGAATCAATAGCACATATCAAATGGTATCAGAAAATGACTTTTATTGGTCCAGGGAACCTAACCTACTTTCACATTAGGGCCAACTTACCCCCACCCAGATTTGGTACAAAGCAGGGGTATTCTATTCCGGGCCTGGAGGGTTGGTATCCACCACGTTTCAGTTTTAACTCCTTTACAGCACACCTGATTTCACTCAGCAGGTAATTAACAGGCTTCTGAAGAGCCTGATGAGCTTCTGCACAAGTGATTCAAACACTGAATCTGTGAAGTGTGTTGGAGCAGAGAAACCACTAAAACATGTTGGTTACTGGCCCTCAAGGCCCGGAATTGAAGGCCCCTGGTATAAAGAGTTCATATCTGAGTGGCCTGTTTTTTTTTCTTTGCTCAATCGGATGTTTTGACAGCCCTCTTTCCAAGTCGGGCTGCTTCGTGCTGAACTGACCCAACACTCCCATTGCCAACTGATTGGCCAGTTCAAATTCATGCCTACCATTAGGGGGAGCCTCTGATTGGCGGGGAGAATAAGCCAGCAGTGGCTGCTCGCATTGCACTATAGAGCTCCGGGAGTTGACGTCACTTCTCCCGGCATGCAACAGTTCAAATCGAAACGGCGCCATCTTGGCAGGTAGAAGCCGGCAGCTGGACTATTTGTTATTGTCAGAAAACTAAATCAGACAGGAAATATGGTAGATTCCTGTTGTGCCCCAGGATGCAGAACAGACACGGACGACATAAGGAATAAGCCATCTACAGGATTCCCCAAGATCTGCAACGCCGCAAACGTTGGATCATTGTAATAAGACGCGCTAGTGACCGGGCTAAAATGAAGCTGTGGGATCCCGAGAGTAAAGGTTTTCGCTTATGCAGCGACAACTTCATATCAGGTACTTAAACCAACGTTTCCTCAACTGTGTATGGTATTTATTATAAATGCTTTTATTACGATTCTTAGTGGGCTTCCTAAACTTATTTTGGCGTGGCTTTTCTGTCTTATTACTCATAGCAGCAAGTAAACATCACGTAAAACGTTGCCTCGTGATTTCTGCGTGCTGCTGTTTCCGTGTTTTATGATGACAGCAATTAACCGGCTAAGCTGTGTTTAATTTTTAAGCAATGGTTGATCAATTGTCAGATCACACATAAAAAGCACTTTGGATTGCTGTTATCTGTGTCACCGAGACAGATCTCAGACAGATCCTGAGACGCTCCTGCCTGACATTTTTATTTTATTCACGGAAAAAAATCAAACTAGTGATTTCTCTTGGAGTTCAGTTTATACATTCAAACAGCACAGCACTCTATTTAAACTACTTACGTGTAAATCTGTTATTTGTCCATCCATCCATTTTCTTCCGCGTATCCGGAGTCGGGTTGCGGGGGCATGTAGCGTTGAGAGGCCCAGACTTCCCTCTCCCCAGCCACCTCCTCCTCCGGGGGAATCCCAAGGGGTTCCCCGGCTAGGTCCGGTAAGAAGTCCGCTCCGACAGCTTCTGGCGTTTTTAAAAAGTATCCCAGGGGCACGGTAAGGGTCAGAGATGTTTAGTCTATTTAATGTCTGACTATATAAAACGATTTCTTCGGTTTTGAAGTGTGAAGTAGACTCTGACGAAGTAAAATCCAAGCTGATCCCGTTCACGTTCATGTTTACATCCGTGTTTGTTTATCTTCTTTTACCTGCCAATATGGCATCTACTAACTGGGGTCCGGAGCTCTATTCATTATTCTGGATACTGAATAAAGCCGTCTCTCAGTCTCGGTCACTGAGATGTGCTGTGAGAAGCACACACACAGAGACAGCGCTGCCGAGGCTTGAGCTGCCCTGTGCGAGGACAGACACAGCAGTCAGAGTCTCCAATAGCAACACTGCTCACGGCTGCCTTTGCTTAAGGGAGACACCACAGACACGCCTACACGCCTTTTGTCCCACCCACATGCTCACTGATTTCTACGTTCCTGAGAACCTTGTGGGATACCATGGGAGGTGGAGGAAGACCCAAACATGGAGACGGCCACAAACAAGAAACGCTCAGACAGATAAGAGGAGAACCACTCCAGAGCAGTTCCTGATAGTCCTACCCAGTCTCTCAGCCTCTCCAGTAGCAGGTGATGATCAACAGTGTCAACGGCTGCAGTCAGGTCCAAGCCTGGCCTGCCAGACTTGTCCTCTGCTTAATTCTGCACAGAGAAAGAGTCTGGTAACTCACATGCAGAGAGGCACTTGAGGGGCAGGACAAGGCAGCTCAAATGCCGACTGTACCGCGTGACGCTGTAGTTATTAGCTGTAGTAAAAAAAGACATCTGGCAATGGTGCAAACATCTTTTTTTTTTTGAAGAAATGCTTTTAGCACTTCTACTTGTGGTTTTAAAGACATCCAAGTCATTTAGAACGGAGGAAAGAGCCACAGCAAACTCCGCCGCTGTCTTCGTTGTTTATGAGAAACTGAGCATGTGTGACGTCCGCGACGTTGTAGTTTTTTAGCTGTAGTCAAAAATGGCGTCTGGCAACAGTGCAAACATCTTTCTTTAGAAGAAAGGCTTTTAGCACTTCTACTTGTTGCTGTTTTAAAGACATGTCCAAGTCATTTAGAACAGAGGAAAGAGCCGCAGCAAACTCCGCTACAGTCGCCATGTTCGACAAACACGGCGTTATGGTGTGTGACGTACGCTACGCAGCGCTGATTGGCTCGGTTAGAACTCTCACGGGGTGGGGTCATTTGAATAGGAGAGTTCCCAGGACTTCTGTGCAAAATTAAACAGAGGAGGAGTCTGGCAGGCCAGGCTAGTCAGCTCCAGCAGAACCCCAACAGAACATTCCCCTGCATCACTGTGAGTAAGAAGGTCATTAGAGACTCTAAAGCCTGGTTTATACTTCTCTGTGAGCTCCGCAACAGAGAGTCGCACATGGAGTATCAGAAAGGGTTTCACATTCAAACTTCTGTTCAGGCAGCGGAGTGTTGCAAAGTTGTTTCCCGCCAGGACAACAGAGGGTGTAGCATCTTTCTGTGGTATGCCACCATAACACTCACGTTAGTATATTTATACTAATGTGTTTATATATTTCAGAGACTTTATAACACGGACAAATTTGTCCTTCATTCTCCTCCACCTCTTCATGCGGACGCCACTTCTAAACCCACTTTTCCCATCGTTTTCGTCCTTGTTTGCTCTGTATTTTGTACTCGTTCACTCACGGGTGAATAAACTTTCTTATTTCAAAACTTTTTCCGTGATGTGTTCTTCGATCTGTTCTGGGTCAGCTGCTAAATATCTTTTTACTTTTTAACTGGGTAATGGTGGTGCTGGTGAGGAATTCACAGGAAGCGGCATCCTGACCAATCACAAGCTTGCGTTCTCCGTCTCCTCAGACAAGCGTTTAGAAAAGAGAGCTCGACTCCGTCCATCTTTGCGAGGGCTCTCTAGCAGGCTCGCAAGGACGGATAATGGCGTAGCGTGTCTCTGTCCTGACGCAGACGTAGAAGTATAAATTAGGCTTAAGAGCTGTTTTAGTAGAATGAGCTCTATGAAAACCTGACTGGAAACTATCATAGATATTATGTTCATCAAGAGCAGCTGTGAGTTGTAGCTACAACCTTTTCAAAGATCTTGAAGATGAACGGCTATATCTGCTCTTGACTTAAAGAGAAGCCCAAGTCTAAATAGTCCAAAGTTGATGCCAAAGCCATTTCAAACGAGCCACTGCATTATCCCGCCCACCAAACCGATGGAGCGCTGCCTTTGGCAAGACACAAGACTGTCCTCTGCTGCCCGCAGATAAACGGAGTAGGAAGTGACGCCTCCACGAGCGTCAGCTCTGAGGAAGTTTGTAGCCGCGAACGAAACTGTCAGCAGGCAAGGTAAAAAGAAACATTTTCTGTGTTTTAAAAAATAACCAAAAATGGAATTAGAAATCAGACATGGCAAGAACATACCAAAGATGTTTGAGGTAATTTGGCCACTCCGGCTATCCGTAGATGTTTCCTGATTACCCAGGGAAGGGAGGGATTTGGCTCGTCTCTCCCATCGACATATATACTGGACAATTCGTTTCCATAGGCTCCAATAATAAGTTTTTAAGCCAAAATGGGAGGTGGCCACCACCGCCATTTTAACAGTCACAGGTTCCGTCAAGTCCAGACAATTCCACAAAAGGAAAGAGAGGTGGAGCAGAGGGTGGTGCTGTAAGGCTGGTATCAAATGACGACACCCGTCAAACTGAAGTGATGTAGCTACAAGCTAACGCAGAGCTAACGCGGAGGTGGGAGCTAAGCTAACGGAGGTAGCTACGTAGCTACAACCGGAGTTAACTGTGCACAACACCGGAGCTTCTGAGTCAGAGATACGCCGGGCTGACCGTTAGGTAAAACCGGGTGGAACACAAAGGTTTCCCGAGAGCTCCACAAGCCGGCAGCCGCACAGCAGACAAGCGCCGCTGCAATCTGAGATGCGCCGAGCTGCCGCTGAGGGGAAGGGACCATACCGATAGTCGGAACCCAGCTCCACCAACATGTTATATTTCAACCCATTTTCAAAAACGCAACGTTATGTTAAATGCACTGGGTTTTACCCTATTAATTTTAAATTTCATGGTTAAACAGTACATGTTAACATCTAAGCTCAGCTAGCGCAAGAGCGGCAGTGACCTAAAATACATAAATATCATTTTACTTACCGAAAAAAATAAAGTGGAAACTCCTTGGACGCTCCATTGGTGCAATTCATACCACAGCAAGTCATTTTGTCCAACAATTGCACAAATAATATCCAAAAAGAATGCACAAACGCTACAACTAATGGTCTAAGTTGAGAGACTAAAAATCGCGGAAGTTTTCAGGAGAGGCCGAGGCTCAAGCTGAGGCCTTTCCCCTGAGCTAGCTCTGCAGTCACGTGGGTCTGATGCTCATTAATTATTCCGATTTTTAGGCATTTAATACACTTAAACAGAAGAGTGACTAAAAAATCCCCCCCCCCCCCCCCCAGTTGTCATGAGTGTAAACTAGATCTATTAAACTTAAAACGTATTTTGGAACCAGGCTGTAATCATGTTTATTTCTGCTGTGAAATTGGTATTTTTAACATGGGAGTCAATGAGGATTTGCTCGCTTCTGACACCAGCCCCTAGTGGATGAGGGTGGAAATGCAATTTTTGTCACTACCGTGTTGGCTTCATTTTCAGACCCGAATTATGGGGGCTTGGTCTCTCCACACACGCAGGATGGAAAAACAGAAGTCCGTTGGCATTGAACATCCCCAAATAATTGAAAACCATGAAGCCAAATGCAAAGTCTAGAGCAGCACATTTACCCAGAGGCTTTCAGATTGAGCAAACTTGTGAGAATACATGTAATAACTGCTTAGAGACGGAGCAACTAGTCGCTAGCATAGCAGCTAATTGCTAGCATAGCAGCTAATTGCTAGCATAGCAGTTTGACCAGTTATGTTGATATAAAGTCATCTTGTTTCTTGTTTAAAATTTGTATCGAAATTTAAAAAATATCAATATAGCCCAGCCCTAGTGTCTGGGCTCTCCTGTAGAGCTATAGGGTGAGAAGCTTGGTCATCTGGGAGGGGCTTGGAGTAGGTCTGCTGCTCCTCCAAATCGAGAGGAGTCACTTGAGTTGGCTCAGACATCTAGTTAGGACGCCTCCCTGGTTAGGTTTTCCGGGCTCGTCCAACCAGGAGGAGACCCAAAGGAAGACCCAGGACACACTGGAGGGGCTATTTCTCCTGCTGGCCAGGGAACCCTTTGGGATTGCCCTGGAGGAGATGCTCCAAGTGGATGGGGAGAGGGAACTCTGTGCCTCCCTGCTGCTTAGGCTACTGCCCCCACAACCTGACTCCGGTTAAGTGGAAGGGAATGGATGGACGAAGACCTACTGAGATACATTAAACATAGTTTTCTTTCTTCTTTCTTAATGTGGCTACAATGGAACGTGGCTAGACCAACCTGTAGAGCAAAATATTTTGCAACTGCAATGGTTTGTCTAGATTCCTGGGCTATGGGATAAATAATCAATTTTGACTATATAATAATGTAGTTCAAAACTATGAAGGTCTAAAAAATAAAGTTTTTGAGATTAGATTAATTTTAAGATGGTTACTTTGGCCTTAACCCTCTTGGGCTAGCCATTAGTTCAATCAAAACCAATTAATCTTTTCTCCCAGCCGAGCTTGTTGAACTCTTGTGACATTACCTCTGAAAAATTGGTATTTTTGAGCTAATAATGTCATTATATCTCAGCCAACTCATATGAAGCGGCTACAGAAACAACAAACGAGCAAACCCCGTTTTACAGTGCAAATTAGAATCGATGAGTGGTGTCGGGGGGAGGGGGGCCCGCGGCAGGTTTCCGGACACTCCCGAACATTAGCGAAGACAACCTCTCCTCTTGTTCCTTTCCTCCCTCCCTTCTCGTCCTCTTCACGCCTGATGTTGCTGTACCTCTAACCCTCCTCCCCCGTATCAGAGGAGTAGAAACAACAAGCCGCCATTTTGTTTGGCGGACAGAGCGTCAGAAACAGGAGATAACCGATAGCAGGAGCGACTCCGGCAGCCGCTCCAGGAACCGCGGGGATGTCAGAGTAGCCGAAACCTGACCGCGCCATCCAGACCGAGGAAACAGCGCAGAAAAGACGTTAGTGGAAGGAAAACCAATTCAGTGCCATATATATTTATATAAATATAATATGTATGCATGAGAAGGAAATACTCTGAAAAATCCAAGGAAGGGGGTGTTTTGCGGAGCGGCGACGGGGAGGAGAGGCGGAAGAGCGCTACAACACATCACAAGGAAGGAGGAAAAACCTGCAAAAAAGAGGGAAAACATGATAAATCACTATGTGTCCGTCGCGAAGGAAGGAACGAACCCGCATAGACAATTATATAAATAAATTGCTACCGGGCAGAAGGGAGAGGTGGAAAGAAAAACGGGTTTAAAGAGAAGGGGACCAACACGAAGGGGGGCATTCACCATCACAAAGAGTCAATGAGAGGATTTTGTTAGCCCAAACATATTTTTGGGGGGTGTTAAAGATTATTGTGCCGACCTGAAGCAGCCTGCTTATAATATAGCCATAATTTCTCAGCGATTTGCCATTTTTTCCTAATAATCACATCTGCGCCTCTCTTAGAAGCCTTGTTTCTGCTTTTGGTTCAAATATTTCTTTTTTATTATGGTTTTTCTTCATGCATGGCCAAGAATTTTAAAAGCAGATTTTAAAAGAGAGGCATTTTAACAAAGCTTGCATAATTTTGAGATTCCAGTTGTTTGATCCGAGCAAGACCCAGAGGAGGAAACCTTTGCAAGAGCTCAAGATAAGTAACCCCTCCTCTACGAAATAAAACTTAAATGGATAAATCTGACTGCCCCGTTGATTGGCATTTAACACTTTGATCGATCAAAGAAATAAAAGAAATGCATGCAAACTGTTTGCTCAATAGCAGTGATTTATAAAACACATTCCAAAAGATTGCATGAGACGTTTTAGGGGTGTTGCATCCAGTGCCTTGCATGGTCAAGCGCTAAAAGTGCACAATTCAGTCAGCATGCACATGCAAAATAAACATTTCGCACAAATTTAATTCCATGTGATGAAACAGTGCACAGTTTTTACAGTTCCCAGTGTTGCAACTGCTGAAGGTTTTACTATCTGGCAACCACTGCCGCAGATCGAGCTCGCTGCTTTGGAAATGAAGTCGGTGGAGTATGTTCAGGTGAGGGGAATCCAGCTGCGGGTCTCCTAACTGTTGCATGAGGCCAACTGGAGTAAACAGAGGAAGAAAAAAACTCCACTGTTTGGACTTTCCGGTTCCTCTGCCATTACAGAAACTCCCCTCGTCTTTAGAGCATTTGGTTTCTGAAGCGGAGGATCGTGCGAGTGGACTGAACTGATCCTGGGACAGTTTCTCTGTCTGTCACAGAGGAGTCTACATGAGGTTGTACGTGGGCTTTGCCTTTTCACCGACTCCACCTTCCCACCTCCTCCTGTTTAATTCTGTGAAGAAACAAACTCCGACAGGGGAGGGGGACTGGTATCTGCAGAGGGGCACAGACCGAGCAGCGCTGAAGAGTTTACCATCGCTGTCCTCTCCCCTACCGTCCCCCGAGCGGTGGGGGAACGATCGAAGACGTTGTTTTTTTTAAAGGGAGTTGGAGGCGGAAATAAAGGAAATACTGCATTTTTTTTCTCAATTCGTCAAAAATATGGCCGATAATGTCCTGGAGTCCGGTCCGCCTTCAGCCAAGAGGCCCAAGCTGTCCTCTCCAACTCTCTCATTGTCTGCCAGTGATGGAAATGGTAAATATATTGCATGCATTGCTGAAATGAGTAAAACAGGAATCAGCGTGTGTAGGCGCTTAGGTCAGCGATATGAGTCTCAGTAAAGCTGCAAAGACACTTTAATGACGCTCCAATGCATGAATGTATTCGCAAGTTGGACTGGAAAGTGACAGTCTTGACTATTCTGATCGTTTTCGGAAGAAAACCGCGCAGATGTGAAGCACGAACAACTTTCTAGTAGTTTTGTTTTGATGCGTTAGCCTGAAACCTCTTCCAAACAATGGAGGTCTCGAAACACCCAGGCTGCCTTTAACTTCTTTTGTGACTTTAAAAGTTGTTTAAGTGATGTTCTAGTGCGTGTATGTGATGATTATTAGGGTCCACAGATATTTGGGCAGCCATTGAGGTAAATATCCGTTCCCAAACAAGCTGGAAGAGAAAGTTGCTGCCACCGAGCAAGCTAGCTAACTAGCTAGAAAGCCAACCCCCACTGGTGTTGTGCCGAAAAATGCACCCTCTCCACACGAAGCACGTTTGATGGTAGTTTGTTTACTCACAAAATGAAAAGTGACGAATGGGGTAGTGTCTTAAATACACATGGAAAACAAATGTATCTGCGATAAACTATTTTCTGTTAAGTTTAGCTTACAGAAAAATCAGTAACTCTTAAGAAATCGCAAGTATTCCTCAGCACAAAATATTTACGGAAGTATGGCAGTGCTAGACGGAATAAAGATTTCTTATATTTTCTTCTGGCAAAAATTTGGAGTTCACATTAAGGCAGCCCATTTAAATACAGAAAAAACACGTTTTTTACACCGATAATCACAAAAGAATATATAAAGCAAGCACATGTTTGGTGTTTTAAGAGTGGTAAGTTTAAGTTTAATATCCGAATAACGCCCTTTAATAGTCTAGATCACCTTTAGCATTGGTTTGGCAAAATTTGACTTTAATAAGAATACGGCGTGTTTAAAAGAGGCTTCTTGCGAAGGGTTAGCTTTTCATGGGGTCCCATTTTCAGCATAACACTGGAGCGGTTCAGCTGCGCTCCGTAAAACAAGTAGTTTACAATTAGTTTTAAAATTTTATTGCTATAACAGTTTAAATGGAGAGCTAATACATCTCGTAGCAGGAAAAACACGTTTGTGTCGAGAGTTTAGCTCTTTGACGCGGGTAGTCATGTTTTTACACAACTATTGTTAAGCTAGCTATTGTTCGACACCATTAAGTTAGGCGAAGCGTCGTTCCGCTGAAGTTAAAGCTGTGTAGGTGTAAAAAATCACCGTCTTTGGATAATAAACGAGTTTAGTTGAACATGTTTTTATTTTCTTTGTTTTAAAATATAATTTTTGTCCTGAACCAACGAGAACGGAGCTAATTCTTTTCGTCCTCCATTGTCTGGTTGCGCTGACAGAGCTACACTTTCTGCTGCTCACTTCTGAAGCGCTGACAGTAAAACGCATCACATTTGACGATTTTAACGCTTTTAATTGTTATTAAAACTTGGTGAATTAGTAATGCACGTAGATTAATTTCTTGCATCTCAAACGAAAAGTTAAAAATCCTTTATTCCCTACATTTTCTACGGGCTTCTCTTGAATTAAGGTTAAAAGTGAAGCTGATTTTCAGGAAGTCACGAAAATGGTTTTTATAAATCAAAGCATGATTTTCTTTAACATTTGGAAATATGTGAAAGAAGTTTTAATGAATTTTATTATATAGATAATTTTATCATATTTATTGATAATTTTCAGCACAGTCCCTGTCATTCCTGCTTTTCTATTCCCTGTAATAGTAAAACTGCTCCAGAGGTTTACAAACCTGCCGCATACTGTAATGTTTACCTTCTGTGGCTTCACACCTTGTCCATGCTGCATCAGCTCCTCATATGTGGAATCCCACCAAACCACAAACTGATGCCCGGGAAAAGAGACTAGGTTGCGAGATGCTCTTACTGCTGTGATCACAGTGGAGATACAGGCAATAGAAGTGCTAAAGTATACTAATGCTAATGCTCTGGTTTCTTTTTCTTCATGCTTAGATTTCGGTTCACTCTTTGATCTGGAACATGACCTCCCTGATGAGCTCATCAATTCTTCAGAACTGGCCCTTACCAATGGAGGCGATGCCAGTTCGTTCCACACCAGCCTCCCGGGCTTCGGAGGTGGGGTTGGTGCAGGTGGCCAGGATGCAGCTACAAAACACAAACAGCTATCTGAGCTGTTACGTGCAGGAGCACCAGTTCAGGTGGGGGGCCCCACATCAAACAGTGCTCCATCTGGGACTTCCATGGGAATGTTGGGTGGCATCGGTGTCTCCCCTACTGGGCCTCAGGGCATGCACCTACAGGGGCAGCAGCAGCAACCTGGATTAATGCAGCAGGTTGGAATGGTTGGAGGCGGGACGCCACTCGGTCGGACAGCAGCCATGATGGGAGCCCAAAAGGGCCCTACAAGACAGCAGCAGCAAGGGCTGATGGGAGGGCAGGTTGTAAATGGACCACCTAGGATGGGTTTCCCTGGGAGTGCTGGAATGGGCAACAATAGCAATATTTTGGCTGAGACCTTACAGCAGCAGAAGGGCGGTCAGCCAACGGGAGTCGGGGGTCAGGTGGGGATGAGACCACAACAGCCTGGCAGTTTAAACCAGGTAGGCATATTTTATTATTTCAAATACGAAAATGTCATTAAAACTCTTTGTGTCTGTTATGAAACCTAAACAGAACGATTTAAAGTTACAAATATATAATATTGTTACCTCGATCGGTTGGGATGTTCATTTTTTTCTAAACCGAGTCACTGAAATTGTAAGTTGGAATAGTCGCTGCTCTGAATTCCTCAGCAGGTGCAGGAGGTGTGTGGTTAAGTGTTGGACTTGCAGCTGCATCACTGTGGTGCCGTTGGTTAACCAGCTTGCTAGTCAATAAGCCACACGACGGTTGTGATTCTTCCATAGGATGTTTGAAGGAGTTTATGCAGATCATCGCTGAATGTCTGGATAGAACCATTTTCCTGCTGCTAAGGCGCATTAGTGATGCAGTAGTACACGATGTTGGATGGTCAAGTCCTGCTGTTCTAATTGTTCCAACTAATTTGGCGTTTTTCCATATTTTTAACTGTCATTTTAGACAGATTGGTTTGATGAGGCTTCTTTGCAAAGTTGCTAATAGTAGCTATTTTTGATTTAAAAAAGGGAGTTTAGTTGATTCTATGGTCTTTCACAAAACAGACTAGAGTTTTTCAGATGATGAAGCCCTTATTCAAGCTCTAAAGAGTGCACTTTATTGCCCTAAACTCATTCAATGCCATTGACGACTAAAGTCGTCATTTGCATTTTTTTTACTGTGTGGGCATCGGAACGAGCCCCCACACCGTGAGAACAAACATCTCAGCTCTAAAGCGGATCTTCATCCGCATACGTCACACGTCACGTGATCAGGGAGCAGAACATCCATGTGTTAGGAGATCGTTTTGGGCCGCTGCTGTAAAAGAAGTGAGGCGCGAACCAGAAAAGCTTTTGCCGATCACAATTCAACAACGGATTATGAAAGAACGGATAACGCTCGAAACGCGCAGATTCTTCCTGATGTAAGAGGTGAGTTTCCGCTTTCTTTTGGTTGTTTTGGCATCAACATCATCCTAGTGTGCAACGTTCTGTGACTCTTAAAAAAAAAACAGTAAAAACGGTGAGAAACGGTGACAGTGAAGGGCTTTAGCGATCAGGAAATGGCTGGCAGCGAATGAGTTAATTTACTGTTGGCACTAAGTAAAGTTGGAAGTGAACAAAATAACATGCTATCTTGTACGCCACTAATAAATATGTCAAAAGTAAAGGAGATCTTTCTAACTCATTTTCTTTTGTTTTTGCGATCTCTCCTCTTCTGGACCTCACCCACTTTTCCTTTTACCACCTTTGCCTTGTTTGATTCTTCTCGTCCTTTCCTCCAGATGAGTATGATGGCCAACGCAGGCCCCTATGGTGGTCTGTATGGCCAGTCTGCTGGCCAGGGGCTGCCTGGAGAAGGGCTGGGCCCACAGATCCAGAATAAACCAGGCCTACCAAACAACATGCCCACCCAGTTCAGCATGGATAAGAAGGGACCTCCTGGTCAGGGTTTGCCTGGGATGGTAGGATACACTCATTTATTTATATTTTGTACAATTGGAAAATTAGGATGTATTGAGATGTGGGACGTACCATTACAGGATGGTTGGTTATACATGAAAGCAGTATTTATTGGGATTGATGAGAAAAAACACTATCCCCATATTTAAATATTATTGTATATACAATATTTTGGGATAAAAGTAAATATTGGTACACTGAAATATCGCAGTATTTCACAAATCAAATTTGAAAGTGGTGTATCTTTTTAATTACATGCAAACATTTGCTGTTTCTTTTGTGTGTTGCTTTTCAAACTTCAACTGCTAGGTGGCAGTAGCTTTTACTGTCTTCATTCTGACCGAACAAATAATGGGCTCGACAAACGACTGCTATCAGCAAAACTTTCATTATCACCTGACACACAGTTGCTGCCTTTTGTCCAGATTATCGTAAATGAGAATGAGTTCTCAATCGACTCATCTGGTTAAATAAAGATTAAATAAAATAAAGGCGACATGCAGCAGCAGCCAGCGACAAAAGCCAACTACGCGCTCTGCTCCAGGGCGTAAAGCAAGTCCCCCGTTATTTTGATCGGCCGTCAGATTGGCGGGAATGTTGGGTTGTTAAAGCGGTTCAGAGTCGAAAAAGCAGTCGAGTGAAGTCTTACTTCTGACTAGCGCTAGGCGATATGGCCCAAAATCAATATCACAATATAATGAGGATTTCACCTCGAATGGACAATAATCATAGGTATGCGCAGTTGTCCACTAGATGGGGCTGTCACATGTATTACATTGAGTCACATTATTACGTGACTCAAGGTGGTACAGCTTCTTAACTCATTCACTGCCGTTGACGACTAAAGCATTTGTGTGGGCATCGGAATGAGCCCCCGCACCGTGAGAACAAATATCTTAGCTCTAAAGCCGATCTTCATCCGCATACGTCACAGGATCAGGAAGCAGAACATCCATGTGTTAGGAGATCGTTTTGGGCCGCTGCTGTAAAAAAAGTGAGGCGCGAACCAGAAAAGCTTCTGCCGATCACAATTCAACAACGGATTATTAAAGAACGGATAATGCTCGAAACGCGCGGATTCTTCCTGATGTAAGAGGTGAGTCTCCGCTTTGTTTTGGTAGTTTTGTTGTCGACATCATCCTAGCGCGCAACGTTCTGTGACTCTTAAAAAAACGGTGAGAATCGCTGACAGCGAATGGCTTTTCTGATCAGGAAACGGCTGGCAGCGAAGGCCAACCTACACACCTATTTTCATTTTTTTATTATCAAATTTATTGACATGGGAAAAAAGATCCAGATAAGAGTCAAAAATTCCAATAACGATAAATTTTTGATTTATTGCACAGTCCTACTTCTGACTTTACTATATAAAAAATATGTGAATGGGTTCATCCCAAATTACAAACCAGATAAAAAAAACTGCGAATATGAGACCACACCAACAACCAACCCACCATGCCGCTGCCTTTTTGTGAAGATCTCTATATTCTTTTGTAGAAAATGTTGTAAAGCTCTGGGAAATCTGACACGGCAAGTATTAACTTTTCCTCCATGTTTGTCCAGAGATGTACTGAGAAGCATCTGCCAGTGAAACTCCGCTGATTGGTCCTTGTTTGAGCAACAGTGATGAAAATTTGATATTTTCTCAACATTCTGGGAATTTCATATGCATGTCGCTTAGGAGGCGGAAGACCTGCGATAATCGCGTGTCTTGTAGAAAATGAATGGACGAGAGGTGATGTCCCTTCCCGTGTGTCGAGCCCATTGCACTGGATGTGTCTCGGAAGCATCTGGCCTGACTTTAAAATTAAATTCAGTCTTAAAAATTGCAACTATCATCTGACATTTATTATAACAGTATTTCATATTGTCTCTGCTGTATTGTGATAAATATCACATTGCCAGATTCTTGCCAATACATACTACAAAAACATTGTTCTTACTATTTGATGCCAAAGATCAAGGCTTGTTTGATATTGGCTTTTTTATTGTCTAACTCTTGAAGCTGCAAAGGAAAATAACAAGCTAGCTTTTAAACATAAATAGAGTAACAGAAGTCTCACCCCTCCTGTTGGCTGTCATTCTTAGTCCATGCCCTCCTGATATGGGAACGCTCATTTCCACAGTAAACGAGAGAGCGCTAAACACCATTAATTGTTTTCTAAATCCAAACGTCTTTTGTTTCATGCAACTTCAAATGGTGTTTTTCTTTTTGGGAATCTGGTAGTTAGTCCTAAATCATCTACCTATCCATCTGCTGGATAGGGAGCGCAATATCGGCCGTCTTTTTGGCCGATAGCCGATACTATTAATGACCCCAATATCGGCCAATATATCGGTCAGGCCCTAATGCAGAGTCCCCACTCATTAAGAACAGAAAAACGTATCAGTTTTAGGTAGCCAACATCACATATCTCCTATCGTACCTAAACTTTAAACATTGTCTTTGCAAAATATGACAACTACTTCAATTTAAGTAATTATTTTGTCTCCAACAGCGGCTGAACCACATTCTTCCTGGGAAAATCCTGACAAATGCAAATTTCTACTTCTTCACATGTTGTTCCCAAAAAAAAAAAAATATATATCTCAACCTATTCCTCAGATCTGTCATATTCTGATATTTTGAGTGGGAGGAGTAGTAGTAGCTGAAGAGTTTGATATATGTGTATGGTTAAGAAAAGTTGTTTCATTAAAAGAGTAAAAACCAATGCCGATAGTTACATATATTACATTTTAATGTCAATGTCCGATAATATTGTACATCCCTAATTCAGACACATCAAAAATGACACACTGGCCTGACTGCCTGTGTGGCTTTTATGTCTTTCCAATTAATTCTTAATTTATTGGAAAGGAAACTTTGTTTTGAAGTGAAGGGACAAAATGTTTAGAGGTAGTCAGCTCTCATGCTGGGTTTTTAAACATGCTATAGAAGTAAAAGTGGTATGATAGTGGGAACTAGGAAACTTGATCCATATATATATATATATATATATATATATATATGGCGGATGGCGTGGTTGCTTGGACTGCCCGTGTGCTCTCTCCCCCCCGGCCGTGATGTGTTGGCCTTCTGTCCGCCCCAGCTCGAGAAGGAAGCATCGTGGAAGACTGGGAAAGCGAGGTAGCCGGCGCGTGAGACGTCGGGCTGGACTTCCTGGATCCCTGAGGAGGCGGCTGATCCGATTCGGCCCAGCTTGTGACCCGGTGGCTCCGAGACGTCCGATGGATTACTCTGCGCCCTGCCTTGTGAACTTGTTCAGCTCTGACAGTGAGCTGGCACCGCGCCACGGCCATTCAGCTCGAGGACCTCACCAGAGTGGGGTTTGCAGAGAGAATCTGCGCTTGGTTACGGGCTCTGAGCTGGAGGAGATGGTGCCCGTGCGAGATCCCAGTGTAGCGGCCCCGTTCGCGGTGCCCGTGCGCGATCCTGGTGCTGCGGCCCCGCCTCAGACCCGGTTTGGTCTGGTCAATGCCAGGTCTGTGCAGAACAAAACTTTTATTCTTTGGGATTTTTTTATTCAACATGGCTTGAGTTTTCTGTGCATCTGTGAGTCCTGGATCCCGTTTGGTGACTCAAGCGCCCTGCTGGAGCTGGTACCACCTGGCTGCTCCTGTTTTAATATCCCCAGATCGCAGGGCAGAGGTGGTGGGCTGGTTGTTGTTTTTAAATACAGCTTTCCTTGTAAACAGCTTACACCCATCATGTCATTTTCTTCCTTTGAACTGTGCCTGTTTGAACTGCGCATCTCCCCCCGCCTGCTCGTTGTGCTGCTTTATTGCCCTCCAAAGACCGACTAACTTACTAAATGATTTCTATGATCTTGTGGCAGACTATCCTAAAATATGACTATGTCCCATTTCTTGGGGATTTTAACATCCATATCTGCTGTCCTGACAATGTGCTTGCTAAAGGCTTTTTGAATTTGCTGGATTCATTCAATTTAACTCAATGGGTATCGTCCCCAACTCATGCCAGGGGTCACACCCTGGACCTGGTTCTCTCTTTTGGTCTCCCTGTCATGAACCTCGAGTCTTTGCCTCCTGTGTTCTCTGACCACTCTCCAGTACTCTGTGATGTTACGTTGCCATGTCCTGTCCCTGTGTGTGAAGCTCCAGCTGCTGGGTTCAGAGCCCTGGATGCAGAAAATGTTGCAAAGTTTGTGGACTGCACGTTTGTAAGGTTAGAGTTCTTCAACCCAGATCCATCTAACATTGATCATTACTCACAACACTTTGATTTACTTTGTAATCAGGTCCTGGACGTGGTTGCCCCTCTCAAGCTTTGCAAGTCTAGGCCTAGGAGGGAGCCTTCGCTCTCTGATGTCACACGGGCGTGTAGGCGGACGTGTAGATCCTCTGAGAGAAAGTGGCTAAAGGATGGCCTACAGGTGGTCTCGTGTGAGTTGTTCAGAGCATCACTGGTTGCTTATCAGGATGCTGTGAGGGCTGCTAGAACTGCCTATTTTGCAGACATCATTGAAACAAACTCCAAGAATCCCAAGATTCTCTACAAAACACTGAACTCTGTTCTGATTTATCAGAAGCCCAGCTTCATGTCCACTACAGCAGCTGGAAACTCTGAAGATTTTCACAAATTCTTTGTTCACAAAGTATCGGGCATTAGAGCAGCTATTTCTGGTAACTCTATTGACCCTGTTCCAGTTCCTCCATCACCACCCACCCTGAGCTCCCTCAATACCGTTTCTTATTCTGAGCTGAGTAAGCTTGTTGCAAGGCAGAAGCCATCTGGCACTCCACTTGATGTTCTGCCGCCTCGTCTCTGGAAGGCTGCCTTTCCGTGTCTTGGCTCATCACTTGGTCAGATTATCAATGGGAGCCTCCGTATAGGAGTGGTCCCAGCTGCTTTGAAAGCGGCAGTTGTTCGGCCGACCCTGAAGAAACCTGGTGCTGATGTCTCTGTGATCGAAAATTACAGGCCTATCTCTACCCTGCCTTTTACATCGAAACTGCTTGAGAAACTCATTCATCAACAGCTGGTCTCACATTTAGCTGACTCTGATCTGTTTGAGGTCTTCCAATCAGGGTTCAGGTCTGGCCATAGCACAGAGTCGGCTCTACTGAGGGTCTTAAATGATATCTATCTTTCACTAGATCAGGGTACATCTGTGGTGCTTCTGTTGTTAGATCTGACGGCAGCTTTTGACACGGTTGACCACGTGATTCTGCTTGATTGCTTGGTACGATGGGTTGGGATCAAAGGTTCTGCTCTGGATTGGTTTAGATGATATCTCCACAACAGGACATTCTGCGTTAAACTGGGTGATGTTTTTTCTTCTTGGGAGGGGCTCCACTGGGGCCTCCCGCAGGGATCAATCCTTGGTCCTCTTTTGTTTGCCCTTTATTTGCTTCCTCTGGGGTCAATCTTTCGTAAACTTGGCCTAGCGTTCCACCTCTATGCTGACGATTGCCAGATTTACTCTCCATTGTGTCAGGAGAAAGGTCACTCTGTCCAGTCCTTTGTGTCCTGTCTTAACGAGGTGAAGTCTTGGCTAATGGCCAACTATCTGCATCTGAATGAGGGAAAGACAGAGCTCATTGTTTTTCACCCCAACAGCAGGGCTGTGGGTCGTTATGTTGATCTTGGCCCTCTTTCTCCCTACTCAAAACCAGTTTTCACCAGTTTGGGGGTGAAAATTGACGCTGGACTTAAACTTGATGCTCACATCAACTCTGTGATCCGGTCCAGTTTCTTTCATCTGAGACACCTTGTAAAAATCAAGCCTATGCTGTCGACAGCCCACCTGGAGCGGGAACTCCATGCTTTTGTAATTTCTAGGCTTGATTACTGCAACTCTCTATATGCAGGCTTGGGTCAATCATCACTGCGCCGCCTACAGGTTGTGCAGAACAGTGCAGCCAGGTTTCTGACTGGGACCAGGAAACGGGACCACATCAGTCCGGTTCTGGCCTCGCTGCACTGTCTCCGGTCTGTTAACGTTCACACTTTAAACTACTCGTCTTTGTTTACAATATCTTCCAGGGTAGTGCTCCCCTCATCAGGCCACACTGCTGAACAGACATTCCCTATCATGCGCTCTGCACTCCTCTGAACAAGGCCTGCTCGCTGTCCCTCGTTCTAGGTGTCGTACTCTTGGGGACCGGCCTTTCTCCATCCTAGCCCCGTCACTCTGGAACCAGCTGCCACCCTCAGTCAGGCTATCCCCATCTCTGCCAGCCTGTAAGAGTCGCCTAACCCACAGAATTAAAAGCCAGATCATAAAAGTAGGTTTTTTTCCTCATTTTAAAGACTGCTACTGATGGAGAGTCCCTAATAGTTAGGGGCAGTGCGTTCCACAGTTTCGGTCCCGGAATAGAGAACGCCCTGTCCCCTCTTAACTTTAACCTAGCCTTAGGAGCCACAAGCAGCAGCCGGTTCTCAGAGCGGAGTGACCGGGCCGGAGCATATGGCTGCAGCAACTTCGCCAAATAGGCTAGAGTCACACCATTCAGCGCCTTAAACACCATTAAAAGAAGTTTAAAACAAATTCTAAAATCAACAGGTAACCAGTGGAGAGCAGCCATGTCACGTGTTCATGCCTTCTTTTGCAGTCCAAGAACCTAGCTGCAGCATTCTGGACAAACTGCAATCGGGTTACAGTACCCTTACTTAACACTAAATAAAACGGAATTGCGATAGTCGAGTCATGAGGTAATAAAAGCATGAACAACAGTCTCAAGGTCACGTCTAGATAAAAATGGATTTACTTTAGCCAAACGTCATAAATGATAAAATGAAGAGGATACTACAGTACCCACATGAGCATCTATGTAGAATGCGCTGACCATCTTCACGCCAAGGTTGACTGCTGAAACACCCAGATAGGAGTTCAGTTCACCACAGTCTACATTGGAAAAATCTAAATGTCCACTCGGTCCAAACAACAGTGCCTCTGTTTTTCTCTCATTGAGACACAGGAAGTTTTCTGCCAACCATTTCTTAATTTCTGTCAAACAATCCCAAAAAAAATTTATTGTGTGGTCACCGACGCCATCTAGAGGTAAGTACAATTGGCAGTCGTCAGCAAAGAGATGGAATCCAATTCCAAACTTTCGTAGAATGTCACCCAATGGGAGAATATAAATAGAAAACAGCAAGGGTCCCAGTATTGAACCCTGCGGTATCCCCCAAGGCAGATGTGAGAAGCCCGATGAGAAACCACCCATCCTCACACAAACCATCCTGTCACGTAAATAAGATCTAAACCAATTAAGGGCTTGCCCAAAAATTCCCACATAATGTTCAAGGTGATGGAGCAACACTTCATGGTCTATGGTATGGCTGTAAGATCCAATAGGACCAGCAGCACTGGACTGCCACCATCTGTTGCTAGAAGAATATCATTAAAGACCTTGATTAGGGCAGTTTCGGTACTATGCAACATTTTAAAACCTGATTGGAGGGTCTCTAAAATATCAAAGTCCTTAAAGAAGTCCATTAGATGAGTATAGACACATTTTTCAAGCATCTCACCTAAGAAAGGGAGTTTGGAGATTGGCCTATAATTCACTGGTAATGAAGCATCCATCCCAGGTTTTTTTTTTAAGTGGGTGAATAACTTTTTTTTTTTTTTTTATCTGTCGGTACAAAACCAGAAGCCAAACTGTTTGATTATGTGCAAAATCAGTGGTGCAACTGTTTGAAAAACTTCCATAAACACGCGGGGGTAAAATATCTTCTGGTGACCCACTAGGTTTAGCCTCTCTTAACAAACTGGTGAACTCCGCAAGTGATACTGGATGAAAAGAGACCAGCCGTTCTTCAAAAGACGTAGAGGAGCTTAACACACTAGATTTAGGCAGGGCGTCTTGCAGCATCGCCACCTTGTCGATAAAAAATTGAAGAAAACTGTTACACACAGAGTCAGAGGCCTGTACAATCCAATCCAATCCAATCCAGTTTATTTATAAAGCACTTTACAAGACCCAGCACAGGAACAAAGTGCTGTACAGAAAGTACATTAAAACAATTGACTAGAAAGAAAACAGCAAAGATAAATAAAACACATGATACATAAAATTAAACTAGCCCTATATTAAAAATAAAAACTTGATAAAACTTGATAAAACCGCATTTGAATCACCTAAAACAGCTAAAATAAAATAAAAAATAGAAACCAACATCTCACAAGGTATTAAAAGCCAGGGTAAAGGGGTGTGTTTTCAGGAGTGCCTTAAAAGCAGATAAGGAACTGGCCTGTCTTATCTCTAAAGGAAGTTCGTTCCACAGTTTTGGGGCTGCAACAGCAAAAGCACGATCTCCTCTAAATTTACGCTCAGTCCTGGGTACAATCAGGAGCAGCTGATCAGCAGACCTGAGAGAGCGGGAGGGAGTGTAAGGCTGTATCAGATCAGAGAGATAAGAGGGGGCAAGGCCATGAAGACCTTTAAAAGCAAATAAAAGAATTTTAAAATGAATCCTAAAAGAAATGGGCAGCCAGTGAAGTGAAGCTAAAACAGGGGAAATGTGCTCAAACTTTCGAGTGCCAGTTAAAAGACGAGCTGCGGCATTTTGCACTCTCTGTAGCTGACTAATACATGATGCACTGACCCCAATGTAGAGTGCGTTACAGTAATCCAGCCGAGTGGTTACAAAGGCGTGGATCACTGTCTCAAAGTGCTGCCGTGAAAGAATTGGCTTTATTTTTGCCAGCTGCCTGAGGTGAAAGAAGCCAGATTTTACCACCGCCTTAATCTGATGTTCAAACTTCAGATCACAGTCCACTTTGACCCCCAAGTTGGTGACAGTTGGTTTAACAAACTGGGCCAAGGAATCTACAAACACATTGGGTGTCTCAGTAGGACTACCAAAAATCATCACCTCAGTCTTTTTATCATTGAATTTTAAAAAATTCACAGACATCCAAGCCTTTATGTCGTCAAGACACTGTAGTAATGGCTGTATGAGGTTTCTGCCTTTTTTCTTTAGAGGGACATAGATCTGACAGTCGTCAGCATACAAGTGGAAGGCAATGCCATGCTTTCTCAATATAGAACCGAGAGGAAGAAGATACAAAGAGAAGAGGAGGGGGCCTAGAACTGAGCCCTGCGGGACACCACACAAGAGCGGAGCGGAGGACGACACATAGTCACAGAGACTGACACAAAAAGTTCGCCCCGCCAAATAGGACCTGAACCACTCCAGAGCTGTGCCGCTAATGCCCACCCAGTGCTCTAAACGAGAGAATAAAACAGCATGATCCACAGTATCAAAAGCAGCTGAATAATCTTCCACATTCAGCACAGAGTTTATAGCTGCATACAAAACCTGTGGTTTGTTGGCATTAGCATGCACAAGGTTGGAATAATAGGCAGTCTTTGCGGATTTAACAAGTTCCTCATAAGATTTCCCACTTTCTCTAAGGGCCATTAAAAATACATGCAGCTTATCCTTTTTCCACTTTCTTTCACACCTCCTCTATTCCCTTCTTGCAGCCCTGGTGCATTCTGTAGACCACACATTAGCAGCATGACTCAATGGTGTCCATAATGTATGATTTTAATCAGTAGCTCAATAATCAAAAAACAATTTCCAGAATTTGTACCTGGCTGAGTTTTATTGAACACTCTTTTAACCCCATAACATGAAATTAAGGTTAATAATGTAACTTAGATTACAAAATCTTCAGTTTTACTAAAATTTGTTGAAGCAAAAATGAATACACCCCACAACAAAAACTACTACATCTAGTATTTTGTATGACCACCGTGATTTTCAAGGACAGTACCAAGTCTTCTAGGCATAAAATGAACAAGTTGGCGACATATTGCAACAGTTATGTTTTTCCATTCTTCAAGAATAACCTCTGTTAGAGCCTGGATGCTGGATGGAGAGTGATGCTCAACTTGCTGCTTCATAATTCCCCTCAGGTGTTCGATTGGGTTCAGATCAGGAGACATACTTGGCCATTCAATCACCTTTACCCCTGTTCTTCAGAAATGCAACAGTAGCTTTAGATGTGTGTTTTGGATCATTGTCATGTTGGAGTAATGGCAGCATCTTCTCCTTCAGTATAGAACAGTACATTGTTGAGTTCATGATACCATCAAAGAAGTGCAGCTCCCCAACACGAGCCGCACTCATGCAGCCCCACATAAGGACACTGCCACCACCATGTTTCACTGTAGGCACCATGCATTTCTCTTTGAAATCCTCACCTTTATGATGTCATACAGTTTTGAAACCATTAGTTCCAAAAACGCTGATCTTTGTCTCAATAGTCCCAATAGTCTTCATCTCTTTCAGCATGGGCCCTAGTAAATCCTAGGTGTGCCTTTTTGTGCATGGGCTTTAGGAGAGACGATACCCATGCATACCATTCCTCTGCAGTGTGCGCCGTATGGCGTCATGGAAAACGGCCACTTTAGTTTGGCTTTCTACTGCTTTTGCTAACTGCAGTGAACTTGCATGGTGATTTTCTTCAAACCATCTCATCAGAAGACGCACCTGTTGAGATGTGAACTTCCGTGGACGGCCCAGACATCTGTAAGGTGGTTGCTCTTCCATCTTTCTTACATTTTTGATCACTTTTGCTACAGTATTCTGACTGATATGTAACACTTTGCTGATCTTCTTGTAGCCCACACCATTCTTTTGCTAAGAAATGATTTCCTATCTCAGATTTTGTGACATTTCTCTTTCATGTGGAACCAATGCTGACAGCATGAAATGGGAAGAGCTTTTCTTTCAGAAATGCCCTTTTATAGTCACCTGTCTGCTGGGCGCCTCTTAAATTAATCATTAGACTCACCTACAGTTGAATGTCTGTTAATTTGAATATTGTAGTCCTAAGTGTGGATTTTCTCCTAAGACTATAATTGGGGTGTACTCATTTTTGCAACATGGGCTTGAATGGATTTGTTATGAAAATCAATTTTTGGTGTGTGCAAATTAACAAATCTCATTTGCTATCAATGGCCCACATCTGTGGCAGTATTTTATGGTTTGGTATCTGATAGAAAATGTTGAATCTGAAAGAAAACTAAAGGTTTTCTGACAAATGTAGTGGGGTGTACAGAAAATAATTATGTGGGACTACAGGCCTAAATGTTCCAAATTAGAGGTCGGTCAATATTGCTTTTTTCTATTGCCGATATTTTGGAGACATGGTCAGCCAGTTTTTTTGGGCCAATTTTTGTAACTGATATCTAGATGTTTTCCACCTTATTTGCATGCTAAAATGTCACTAATAACATCAGCTGATGCACCAAATTTCTGAAGCTGAATCGGTTTTTGAACTCTGAATTTAACCAACTGTTTTGTGCACGGCTCACCCCGGGTTTCCACGGGAGCCGCCAGCAGCACGTTACTGCAGCAGCACGTCTTGCTCGCGTAAGCTGCTGCTTGGTCCTTCCCACGAGACGCGAAGCAGCCGGGGAGCAGCTGTCACCGACCGAGCACGAAGTCACACGAGTGACTTCGTCAGTAAACACAACAACAAGCAGGAGAAAATTACAACATGGTTTGTGTTTTATGTTCTGTCCGTTTTATAATCGCCAATACGGACCTGAAAAACAAAGGAGACCGCTAGCTAGGTGATAACTTCTCACGGGGCCGCACAGTTAGTAACCTTTTTAAAAGTAAAGCAACCGGAAGGCAGTACGTTCTTTATTCTGAAAATCTCGGTAGCTTCTCTCCATTTCCGCGTCCAATTTCCTGTCTTTCCTTCCCCAAAAATGTCGAACTTGACCCGTTTCAGAGGCGTCGCGCGTAGAAAATAGAACCGGCGCGTAAAGGCCGCGACATGCTGCTCCTGAGACGCAGCCGACTCGCGCTGCTGACGGCTCCAGTGGAAAAGGTTCTGTTGACCACAGCGGTTCCTATCAGCGGCTATGACGTGCTGCTGCAGTAACGTGCTGCTGACGGCTCCTGTGGAAAGCCAGGGTCAGTGTTAAGTCAGGCATCTAAATTAAGTTAATGGAACAAATCAATAAACTGACCAAGTATTAAATATTCAAACTGGTCAAATAAAATCACATTTTAGTTTAAAACAATTTTTTGCATATTTATTATGCAGACTTTATTCAGGAATATAAAAATACATTTAAATTAAATTCTGCCACAGTCCGGGCTGCCCAAGGATGTGCCTGTCTTTAAATCTGCTTTTCTAAGGAGGTATATCGGGTGATGCAGATATTGGAAAAATGTAGGGCTGCACGTTATTAGGAAAACCTGCGATATTCGATAACAGTGCTTAATATTGCGATATTGATATTACTCACGATAAATGAACAAATACTAAAGTATGCAGTGTTGATGTCGTCTGGCGTGTGACGTCTGCTCTGGGTTCAAAGCAAACAAAAACTAATGCATGAATTCCATTACAACATAACATTTTTATTGCATAAACATGCAGCTGCACCTGCTACTGTATTAGCAGCTGCACCTGCTACTGTATTAGCAGCTGCACCTGCTGCTGTATTAGCAGCTGCACCTGCTAATACAGTAGCAGGTGCAGCTGCTACTGTATTAGCAGCTGCACCTGCTACTGTATTAGCAGCTGCACCTGCTACTCTATTAGCAGCTGCACCTGCTAATACAGTAGCAGGTGCAGCTGCTACTGTATTAGCAGCAAAACAACAAACTGCATGCATGCAGTTCCTCAGTGACTTTAAAACATCACCTCCACCATAAAACTTTTTCTGATGCTCCAAATACAGAAAAACATCCCTTACCAGGGTTTTTAGAATAAATAAAAATATCAGAAAATAAGTTTAAATGTTAAATAATAGTTAACATCACCTAAATGCAACAGCAAATTCTCTCATTGCTACTGAACATTTTCTCCACTTATGCGGTTATGATATAAGGCTGTTGCTGTAATTGGGAAGTGAACTGTGCTGGGCCAAACTAGGAGAATATTAAGATTTTCTGAGGGAAAAACAATTGTCTACCTTTCAGAAGAGAAACTGGCAAAAAAAAAAAACTACATGAAAAATATGTGAAAATGTTTGTTTTTAACCCCAAATTGAACAAGTTTACCTAGATCTTAAAAAGCAGCTCAGATGATGAAACTGCAACTGATTCTGATAACAAGCCAACAAATTGAACTAGCTCCTCCTAAGATAACCGGCTAGCAGAGCTTCTGACTGACAGTTTATGTGCAGCAGCAAATCAACTATCCTGATTAACAAGGTTATAAAAGCTCATAAATTAAAAATCACTTTGATGTGTGGGGGAACTTTTCCAGGCCCTCTTTAGCAGGGTGGGACTGGGAGGAGAGTGCTGCTGTAGCCTTTTAGCTGGAAGCTAATCGGAGCCTGGGGCTAACAATCACCACCCGGTGGAACACTAGCAACATGAAGGTGGGTTGGTTGGTTCACCGGCACGTGTCGGAGTCGGCCTGGAAAAAATGGACACAGAGCGTTCACGTTTGAAAGCAGCGCTGATTCCAGAAACATCAGCACAAAGTGCGTTCGTTGCTCTGAGCCAGCATGACGAACAAGGGAACGGCGTCGCTACCTCAGTTCGGGTGTTGCTTTCCATAAGGGTCTACGTAGGGGGCGGGCGTGTTACGTAAACGGACCCATCTGATTGGCCGCATATCAGAAGGGCTACATTTGATTGGTCAAATAATACTTCCGCGTAAAAAACAGAGCTGGTTTACAAAAAGTTGATGTATGACACGGATGGAAATGTTGAACCAAACATTTATCGCCATTTTTGACATGCTTTGCGATGGGCCTATCGCATGTCCTGTTATTGCGATGACGATAATTTTTTGATATATTGTGCAGCCCTAGAAAAATGGTATCTATTGGCCGACCGATATATCGGTCTGCCCCATTTCAAAGAAGCTCAGAGATTATTATCATTTCCCAGAAGAAATAAACGTAACTCCGTTTTATTTTAACGTACACTGATGCTGTTAAATTTTCTAAATAAGAATCGTGCTTAATGCTATCAGGCTTTAGTTAGAGACTGAATAAAGTTACTTTGGCAGGGGTGGGCTAGTAAAGGAATTAAGTACCTCTATCTGCTCTTGACTCAAAGAAAAGCCTAGGTCTGAATAGTCCAAAGTTGACACCAAAGCCGCTTCAAATGAGTTATTGCCTTCTTAATTGTTCCATTTCATCGCATCATCCCGCCCACCAAACTGATAGAGCTCTGTGATTGGCCAGCCATTTGACTGGCCGGGGCTGTGGAAGTTCTAATGGAGCGTGACTAGACAGACACGCAGAGCAAAACCATTTTGCTTCAGCAACTGGCGGTCTAGATTTCTAGGCTAAGAGACCGCTGCAAATGTGTTGAGATACCGATTTATAGACTTACTTCAAATGCCATAGATAAATACCATCTCATCTGCTGTCAATAGCTTCTGTGTGAGTCACGTATACATCTGGGGTAGGCAACCCTGGTCCCAGAGTGCCGCTATTTAGCATGTTTTATTGGTTTCCCCGCTCCAACACACCTAATTTAATGGTTGAATCATCAGTTCACCAGCTCATCAAGCTCTGCAGAAGCTTGTTAATCACCTACTGATGTTGGAGCAGGGAATCAACTAAAACATGCTCAATGGCGGCATTCTAGATCCAGGGTTGACCACCTCCGGTTAAAGTCATGCAGGACTGATGAGCTAACGACTAGTCCAAGCCCAGCTGAGCAATACATTTCAAAATGGCAGCTGTTTTTAGGTACTGGTTTTATTGGTTAGTTTTCCACTTAATGGTTGGTTAATTGATGAATGTTGGGGTAGATATACTTGAAGAATTGAAATATGAGTTGTTCAGTATTTTCAAAATGGAAATTGGCTTAATGTGTGTCATTTGCATGAGCGTCAGACACACAGATGTAGGTGTTAAAGCTCAGAAAAGGTGATTAATCCTCTTTAATATCTAATAAAAGTATTTAAACTCCTCAACAGCAGCAGAAGCAGCAGGCCGGTGCAGTTGGCGGTGGGTCTGTGGGTGGACCAGCGGCAGCAGTGGGCGGGCCCCAGGTTGGACTCAACGCTGTGGGGGCAGGACCCGGCTCCACGCCCCCCACTGCCGACCCTGAGAAGCGGAAGCTGATTCAACAGCAGCTCGTCCTGCTGCTCCACGCTCACAAGTGCCAGCGGAGGGAGCAGGCCAACGGGGAGGTGCGGCAGTGCAACCTGCCCCACTGCCGCACCATGAAGAACGTGCTCAACCACATGACTCACTGTCAGGCCGGCAAGTCCTGCCAGGGTAACGCCAGCTTCGGCACTTCTTTTTATATTTAAAACCCTCTTTTGGGTATTTGGATAAATTATTCTCTCCTCGGCTGCCTGTTCATCTCAAACGTGTTTTGTGCTGGTCTCACTGAGCCTCCATCAGTGGCGTGTCCAGATCTTTTAAAATGGGGTGGCCCAGGTGAGGCACAACTTTGTGCATGGGTGGCACCAATGGTTATGCTTTTTTTGTTTTACCCCCACGCCTTTTGTGAACAATGAAAAGCCTATTTAAAGGTAAATTAGTGTGGTGGCACCTGGGGTGGCCAATTAACATTCCAAGGGTGGCATGTGCTACCCCAGGCCACTCCCTGGACACGCCCCTGGCCTCCATCATCTAGGGATGAAGAAGTTCATCTTATTTGAGTAATGTGATCAAAAAACTATCCTGGAGCCAGACTGATCTGATTTGGGACAGAGCTTCAGGATTAGGGTTCTCGCCAGTTTAGATAATTGTTCAGAAAAAATCTTTACAACAAAAATAAACATTGTGATGGTAAACAAGAGCATGTCCCGTTCTGATAGATGTGTACTCGATCATCTTGTTAGAATACTCAACTACTAAAATATCTGATGTCTTCAGCGCTAATCTAGATGTAGCTTTATGCTACAGAGCCACACAGACGTTAAAGGTGTTTTCACACACACACACACACACACACACACACACACACACACACACACACACACTCACACACAATTTCTCACCTCGCTTGCCGTATTGCTCTTTTGTTTTTGCGCCCATCTTCCCTTTTCTGAAACTTTTCCCTGCTTCCATCTCTTCTCCAGTGGCGCACTGCGCCTCGTCCAGGCAGATCATCTCCCACTGGAAGAACTGCACCAGACACGACTGTCCCGTGTGCCTGCCTCTGAAGAACGCTGGAGACAAGAGGAACCAGCAGAGTGAGTGATACGCTTTCAATCTGCCTCTTCCTTACCAGCATCGGTGGTACTCATCCCTCTTATCCTCCTCCAGCCCTCCTCAACAGTGCAGCTGTGAGTCTAATGAACTCTTTAGGTGGAGGAGGAGCAGGCGGCCAGTCGAACACTCCCAACCTAAACCCCCCCAGCCAGATTGACCCCAGCTCCATAGAGAGGGCCTACGCTGCGTTGGGTCTGACCTACCAGGGCAACCAGCAGCAGCAGACCAGCATGCCAAACCAGAGCCTTCAGGGACAGACTGGTATGAGGACATTAAATCCTACAGGTTGGCTTCACTCACCTCCTGGATCTTAACTTAACTTGATCTTTGACGTTAAAAGTAGTGGACGATGCTTTGGCTTTTAATTCTTAATTCCACTAAAACACTGATCATTGTTGTAACATCCCGTCAGGTGGAAACTCGGTGGGGGTGAATGGAGCCGTTGGGGTGCAGCCTCCCAGCCAGCAGTCCCCCCTGCTGCCGGACGCCATAATGCACAACAGCATGAACGCTCAAAGGTCCGGCATCTTCCGTTCAACAGCATTTACTTCTGCTTCACTCTAAATATGCGCCGTGTTGCCTAAAATGTGGCCCTTTGCTCTATTGTTTGCTCTCAGTTTGATGAACGATGGCGTGGGGAACCTTGGCTCCATGCCTGCAGCCACGCCCCCTTCTGCCACTGGCATGAGGAAGTCTTGGCACGAAGACATCACGCAAGATCTTCGCAACCATCTCGTCCACAAGCTGTGAGTTCATTGTCTTGGAAGAAGAATGAAGCTCATGAAATAAAGGAGACAGTAGAAGGTTCTTCCGGAGTGTAACTGTGTGTGTGTGTGTGTGTGTGCGCGCGCGCAGTGTGCAGGCCATATTCCCTACTCCTGACCCAGCAGCGCTCAAGGACAGGCGAATGGAGAATCTTGTGGCCTACGCGCGAAAAGTGGAGGGAGACATGTACGAGTCGGCCAACAGTAGGGTAAGAAACCCGCACGCGAAGCATGAAAACCCACTCCGCCATCATCAAGTGTTTTGTTATTCACTGTTGGTGAGTGGTGTAACGTCCTCCCACCCTCCTGCTGTGCTCCTTTTCAGGCGGAGTACTACCACCTCCTGGCAGAAAAGATCTACAAAATCCAGAAGGAGCTGGAAGAGAAGAGGAGGACGCGTCTCCAGAAGCAGGGAATGGTGCCCGGCCAACCCGGCATGACTCCATCCAGCCTCCCACAGGGCCCCGCTGGCATGGGACAGCCCCCCATGGCCCCTGGACCAACTCCCAGTAAGTGGTAGTAACGCTGTTGATCACACTTCTCTGTCTGCTGTCTTAGCTTCTTTTTATAAGTCAAGATTTAAGATTTTCATAACTACTCTCCTTTTTCAGATGGTCCTCATGCTGATCTGTCCATGATCAGACCTGCTGGTCCAAATCAGATTGTCAACAGGATGCAGAACCCAGCAGGTACAGACATTCGATGGCTGCAGCGGTGCCGTCTCTCACTTTTGTTCCTAACAGTGCAAACAATTAGAGTAAAAAAATAAGATTTGATGTTGGTCACATTGTTTTCCTTATTTCTTTCAAGTACAATTAGCATAAAGTCTAAATGTGAACGTGTTTGTTCCCCTGTTCTGTTGTCAGGAATGAACCAGTTTAATCAGATGGGCCTGCAGTCGATGGGTCAGAGGTCAACACCACCCCTTCCTCCTAATCCCCAGATGAACCAGGTTAGTGTCTGATTGGAAGAGCAAACTAGTTTTTCAGAGTAACGTGTAGCAGTTTAAACAAGTCAACCGTTGCTAACTAATGGAGTTCATGTCTCTCGTTTTGGTTCCAGATGGGGATGGGAGCAGCAAGGATGGGTCAGCCCAATGTTGCTCAGCTACAGAACCAGTACCTGTCTCCAAACCAGTTTTCCA